>NW_006777810.1:199803-224330 GCF_000442215.2 Lipotes vexillifer
CTTTCCCTAAATAGAATTAGAAGATAATGGTATATTAAGAACAACATACTACTCACAGCTGAATATTTATCTGGCATTCCCAAGATACAAGTAATAGACAGGCACTGTCCAAATTTTTAGGGTTCTAGATGTGGCCCCTGGCTTTCCAGAGATTATTGTCGAACAGAAAGCCTGACATATAAGTAACGAGTTCAATGAAGTGCCATGTTAGAAGTGTGTCTAGGAGACATTTATGTCTATAAAACAGGGGATGGTTAAATATATCTGTCCCTTAACTTCCCTCAATTTGAGTTTCTTCATCTATAAATGAGATTAGATTACATGAATACTAGAATCTCTGGCAACTCTAATTCCTACTGATTTTATGGTTAAGTAGTGACACTTTTACATAAAAGCAGTCTAAAGCCAAGACACTTTTTTATGAAACATTAGACATGTCTTAGTGAGGAACAATTTTTTCATTAGGATATTCAGAAGCCAAAAATTTTTCCTTCAAAGGTTGTACTTCCTCCATTTGTGTCTATATGGCGCAACTTATTAAATATTGTGGTCAAATAGACTCTACTCTCTCCATGACACTAGGTGATAAAAAGTCTCATTGATGAAAAGAAATAACAAACAAGAGGAGAAGATATATAAAGCTCATTTTTAGGTCTCCTTCTGGGTGTGCTCTGGGACTGGTAATAGATGGTTAAGGCAGCCACACGTATTTCCATCCTCAATGGAAGTCTACCTTGGAATAAGTTTTTAAAAGTTGTTCTTAGGGTTTGAACAAGATTAAGGGATATTCAGTCAAGGCTAAAATATTTAGAACATTTCAGAGCCAGACAGAAAAACAGCAAAACTCTAAAGATTATAAATAATCAGAGTGATTTGTCAGCATGAGGCAGATAAAATATGTCACAATGAATGCACACTCTGTCACCCCTTATGTCTTCATTTGGACTCCAGCAGGGAACAATGAGACCCTTGCCAACACCATGTGTACTTCTTACCCTTTTGCTATCAAGCAGCCAAGGGAAATCACCTGGCCATCAAGGCTATCAAAAGCATCTGATGGGCTTCCCTGGTGGCACAGTGGTTGAGAGTCCCCCTGACGATGCAGGGGATGCGGGTTCGTGCCCCGGTCTGGGAAGATCCCACCTGCCGTGGAGCAGCTGGGCCCGTGAGCCATGGCCGCTGAGCCTGCACATCCAGAGCCTGTGCTCCGCAACGGGAGAGGCCACAACAGTGAGAGGCCCGCGTAATGCAAAAAAAAAAAAAAAAATTAAAAAGCATCTGACATCTGGCTATTTGGAAGTGTGAGGGAACACCTCAGGCCTAAATTGATTAAACACATCAAGTCTGATCGTCTTGTATCTCCCTGGTAACTATTGCAACTGTGCTACCCTTTCAGTCTCTTGAGCTGAAAGAGCTACCTTCACTTTCTTATCTGTACATTGGATAAATGAAAGTTGGAGGACCCTCCAAATGAGCAAAATAAGTTCTCTAGTTCATTGGAGACAAGGTTGAAATATTAAAAAAAAAAAAGAAAGAAAAAAAACACTGAATAGGAAGCACAAGGAAACTAAAACCTCACAAACATAGACATGACATTACAATAATCCACTGATTCTAAACTGCACTCATATAACTTTTAATACACCAAATCCTGACCTTAATTTCTTATTCAAATTTTATCTGGAATGAATACTGGAGAATGTGTGCTACCCTCTCATAATCAACTCTTTGGTATCTAAGGGGTATAATCCTAAAAACATCTTTCACACAATTTAAAACATGTTACAATACAATCCCTGCTGTTCATCCCTGCCCCCAATTTCACATTCTATTCCTTCTCACTCTCTAGATAAGAAACTGACTGCTACATAGAGTACCAGAAATTACTTTTCCTTAATTTGATTTCACCTGTCACAGTCCTCGAGCACTCTCCTTTTATCCTTCTCAGTGATATTTTAGGGCATGAGTTCTCTGGAAGCCCTAACTTAGCTCCACCTCAGTCTATCTTCTGCTTGCCTAAGGAACCTTCACGAAGCAGGTCTGTTTTCTATCTATTGTTCTAGTGTAGTGTATTGTTTCTTAGGGCTGCCATAACAAAGTACAATGGCTCTAAATAAAAGTGGCTTAAAATAACAGAAATTTATTCTCTCACAATTCTGGAGGCTACAAGTCTGAAGTCAAAATGTTAGTAGAGTCACACTCTCTACCAAGGATCTAGGGGAGGATCCTTTCTTGCCTGTTTCCTAGCTCCTGCGCTTCAGTCTTCGGTGTTCCTTGGCTTACAGTTTTATCACTCCACACTCTGCCTCCACCTTCACATGCCCTTCTTCCCTGTCCCTCTGTGCATCTCTGCGTTTAAATTTCCCTCTCCTGATAAAGACATCAGTCATTGCATTAGGGCTTACCCTAAGCCATTATGACCACATCTTAACTTGGTTACATGTCCAAAGACCTTATTTCCAAATAAGGTCACATTCTGAGGTTTCATGTGGACAGGAATTTTGAAAGGACACTATTTAACCTAGTACAGATAGCATCTGGACCTGGCATCATTAGCTTGTGACCTTAATTGAAGATTCAGTTTTGTCTCTGCAGACCACCTGCATGGTATCAGCTCTCCAATGGCAGATAGTAGCAGGAAGTTCCCTTCCGATAGATTTCTCTAAAGGATAGTCTCTGTATTGCATCACTTCAGACTTACACTATCTCAGATACGTGAAACATGTAAAAGTAACAATATAAATGTTTTGCACCCATATATATAAAATCATGCATTTATATTATTTTATATTTTTAAGGGTACAAGAACGTAAATAACTACAGCTCAGTTTTCAATTATTCCATGAATTGATTTGTGAATGTGACTTGTGATATATAGGATTTTTTCCCCCTAAAGAGACAAAGTTCCAAAGACTAAGTTCAACAAAATCTGCTTTTGTTTCAGATGGTTAGACAATGAAGGATTTTTAACATCTGGTGCTATAAGCATAAGTGAAAACTTCTTTAAACTAGAGTGATGAACCTAATGCTCCATGGAAGATAATATTCTTTTTGTAGCTCAGAAAATTACTCATTTCCCCAAAGAAAAAAATATAGTACTTTCATAAACAAGTGAAAGGTCTACAACTCAAAGTGACTTTCTGTAATAAAAGTATGGTTTAGGATAAATTTACCAAATAAATTAACATGTGGGAACTGCTACCAAGAAAGAAACAGAAATAGAATATAATGCTACTCTAGAGACCTATAGAATAAAAGGAGAAATTTTCAATAATTGGGTCAATTTCTATAGTGTTCACAAGGAATTTTAATCATTTTGGCTTCATTCTTCTTCACCCATTAAGATGTTGTTTTGTTTTGATTCTTGTTTGTTTTTTGTCATCCATTTATTTCTCACTTAATTACTGCTAAATCGGAAAGATCCTACTTGCCAACTCTGAGTATATGACAGAAGATGCGGTCCCTACCATCAAAGAGACAGGGCTATTGTGAATGACAAAGGAAATGTATAGTATGGTAAGGGAAGGTACAAGAAGCATAACATGGGCACTTATTAAAGATCAAGACATCAGGGCAGGGTTCTCAAGTAAAGTGATTAGAACTCTTGGACAGAAGACGAGTAGGAGTTAGCCAAGAAACAATGGTTGCAGAGGCCCCAAAATAGAGGCCTTGTAAGTCAGTTGGTTTTGAGATGAGGAATAAAGAGAAAAGATGCAGCTGGTAAATAAATAAGGGCCATAGCTGACAAGGTCTAAAAAACCCATTAAGTTTTTAGTTTATCCTCAGGGCAAATATAAGTACAATTTGGAAGGATTGTTTAGGGGGGGAAAAAAGGATATTGGCTTGCATAACTCAGGCAATTTAATAACATAGATTTATTCAGAAAAAATAAAATAGTAGCTTTTCCCTATATTATATATATTTCCATATATGTATAAAATATATAGAATCTTCTTCATATCCTTTATACATCCCTGAATATATATATCATACATATATATACCATACATATGTGTGTGTGTGTGTGTATATATATATATATATATATATATATATCCCTAAATGAAGCAGCCCCTGTAAGAGTCTTAAAGAAACAAAAAAGAAAAGTAGAACAATAAATGTTTTCTTCACCAGCACAGCAGAGCCATAAATTATCAATATTACATGGTCCACTCTTGATTATTTTATCAATTATAAAGCAGGGTCCTATGTCATTTAGCCTTTGTTTTTTTTTGTTTGTTTGTTTGTTTGTTTTGCGGTACGCGGGCCTCTCACTGTTGTGGCCTCTCCTGTTGCGAAGCACAGGCTCCGAATGCGCAGGCTCAGCAGCCATGGCTCACGGGCCTAGCTGCTCCGTGGCATGTGGGATCTTCCCGGACCGGGGCACGAACCCGTGTCCCCTGCATCGGCAGGCGTACTCTCAACCACTGCGCCACTAGAGAAGCCCTAGCATTTGTTTTATGCACAGTATTCTATGAGGTGCTCTAAGGAACATAAAAGGGTGAATAAAAAATAGAAAGGTTTTTCTACAAGCCAACTGGAACGTTATGTTCGCCTTTTTTCAAATGTCCTTATCCTACCCACATTCTTTGCAATCAGAGCCAGCTTTTCTGATGTACATAATGCACTAAGATCTGTACTGGATGCCAGGAACTAAATAAAACTTATTCCACACCTTCACAGTCTAATGAAGTATAATGTAAATCGGTTTATTTTTACAAATTAAAAAAAAAATCTTTAAGGAAAAAACCAAGACAGGGAAAAGTTTAAAACAGAATGTGAATGGTTTGGAGACAGAATTCTCTGTAGATTTCTGTTTTCCCAGTTATCTCTATTCTTTATGTCACAAATGAGAGATGGCTGCACATTCACATAATTAAGAATTCATTTATTATCTAGATCTATACAGAGTCATTCCCACTGAGATAGAAGAAAACTCAAAGCTAGAGTGTGAGATATGTAAGGTCAACAATGATTCTTGTATTTCCCACAGAGGCCAGCCTAGTGATCAGCATATAGATGGTCTTAATAAATGCCTGTTTATCAAGGTAATGAAATAAATTCTGAAGGACTATTTTACTATCCATGCAATTATACCCATATATATATTTGAAATGAATATATAAATAAATTGCTAAAAAGTGATGTAGAAAGTAAAACTAATAATTGTTTAGTTTGTATACAAAGACATACCAGTTGATATTTTCTTAAATTGAGTTCTTATTTTGGTGTTGGGATTACTCTGAACAAGTAAATATTGAGTTAGGGAAACTACAACATCAGAATACTTGAATTAAGGGCATAGGTTGCATCAGTTTTTTAAATCATCTTTCCAGCATCCTGATGAAGGACTAAATAGCTGAATGAGATAATCCTGGCAGTTGTAGTCAAAGCAGATAAGCATCTGAGCCTGAAAAAGAGCACCCAGACTTTCCACACATTTACTGTTAGTCTTGTTAGCATTCTAATAATTTTTCCCTGCCAAACTGGCCTGGATAATCACCCATGATTTTGCTGTCAGCTTCATTTCTACAAATGTCCGTTTCATTAGTCATTTGATTTTTTTCTTTGCTGAAAAATATTTTAGTTCCCTTGGGCAGGGTATTACATTGACTAGAAGGCTAACAGCATTAAAAAATAATAATTACAAATAAAACAATATTGAGAATATTGTGTCAAAAATGAATCAGAATTGGACTGTTTTCTGCTACTGAGTTGTATGAGTTCCTTATATATTCTGGATATTAACTCCTTATCAGATATGTGGTTTGTAAATATTTTCTCCCATTCCCTAGGTTGCTTTTTTATTTTGTTGACTGTTTCTTTTGCTGTGCAGAAGCTTTATAGTTGATGTGGTCCCACTTCCACATTTTTGCTTTTGTTGCTTGTGCTTTTGGTGTCATATCCAAAAATACATCTTGGTAATATACTGCTGAGACCAATGTAAAGGATCTTTTCCCCTGTGTTTTCTTCTAGGAGGTTTATGTCTTCAGGTCTTACATTTCAGCCTTTAATACATTTTGAATTAATTTTTCTGCCTCATATAAGGTAATGGGAAAAGGACATGAGTAGACATTTCTCCAAAGAAGAATTCAAATGGCCTATAGGTACATGAAAAGGTGCTCAGCATCACTAATCATCAGGAAAATTAAAACCACAATGAAATGTCACCTCTCACCTGTTAGAATGACTATTATTAAAAAGACAAGAGATAAATATTATTGAAGATGTGAAGAAAAGAGAACCTTTGTTCACTACTGGTGGGAATGTAAATTTGTGCAGCCACTATGGAAAACATTATGGACGTTCCTCAAAAAATTAAAAATAGAACTACCATATGATCCAGCAATTATACTTCTAGGTATATATCTGATTGAAATAAAATCACTATCTTGTAGAAATATCTGCACCCCTATGTTTATTGTAGCATCATTAATGACAGCCAAGACACTGAAACAACCTAAGTGTCCACTGATGGATGAATGGATAAAGAAAATGTCTTTGTCACACACAAGGGAACATTATTCAGCTATAAAAAGGAAAGAAAGCTGGCTATTTAGCAACATAGATGAACCTTGAGAACATTACGCTGTAGAAATAAGTCAGACAAAGACAGTTGTTACATGGTCTCATATATTAAATCTAAAAAACAAACTCATAGGAATAGAGAGTAGATTGGTGATTGCTAGGATTGGGTTGGGGAGAGTGAAGGTGGTCAAAGGGTACAAACCCAGTTATAAGAGAAATAAGTTTTGGGGATGTAATGTACATCATGGTGACTATAGTTAAGGAGACTGTATTGTATACTTGAAAGTTGCTGAGAGCAGATCTTGAAAGTTCTCATCACACACACACACACAAAAATTGTTAACTATGGAAGTGATGGATGTGTTAACTAACCTTACTGTGATAATCACTTCATAATACATACATATAACAAATCATCATATTATACCTTAAACTTACACAATGTCATATGTCAAATATATCTCAACAAGGCTGGGAAAAATAAGAATAAAAACAATGAAAATTTTAGCATAATCTAGTCAACATAGTTCTTCCTGTGAGCATGGGAAAGCAATGGCTAACTGTTTCTGAGAATAAATACACAGCTGAGTGATAGGAGGAATACAGTGATATATGCTTAGATTGAAACAGATGTCAGAGCCTGTCTACCTAAAACTGCCCTTGGCTCAACACCCCTCTTGGGATCTACTAAATGCTTCCTCAGTGCTATGAATGAATAATTCATTACCTGGACATCCCCTTGCAGTCAACATGAAAGTGGAACAGTCTTTGAAAGTTCATCAGTTAGTGAATAATGACACTACTCACTAATGCACCAGTGAGTAAAACACATGTAAGGCACCAGCAGGTGATGAACTAACTTAGCACTGTTCAATAGAAATAAAATGCAAGCCACACATGTAATTTTAGACTTTCTAGTATATATATTAAAAAACAGGTGAAATTAATTTTAAGAATATTTAACTCAACATATTCAAAAGATTATCATTTCAACATGTAATCAATGTAAACTTTATTAATGAGATATTATAGATTCCTTTTTTTAATTTAATATTTATTTATTTATTTGGCTGCGTCAGGTCTTAGTTGCAGCACGCGGGATCTTCTCTGCGGCACACAGGCTTCTCTAGTTGCGGTGCCCAGGCTCTCTAGTTGTGGTGCATGGGCTCCAGAGCATGTGGGTTCAGTAGTTGTGGTGCACGGGCTTAGTTGCCCTGCGGCATGTGGGATTTTAGTTCTCCGACCAGGGATCAAACCTGTGTCCCCTACATTGGAAGGCGGACTCTTAACCACTGGACCACCAGGGAAGTCCTGAGATATTGTACATTCTTTACTCCATACTAAGTTTTGAAATCCTGTGTAAATCTTACACTTGCCACACATCTCAGACTAGCCACATTTTAAGTGCTCAGTAGCCATGTGTCCATATCAGAAAGTGCAGGTGTAACTTGTATTTACCCTAAGTTATTATTGGCTTGTTGGACTTATATACATTTTTCTGAAAGTCATTCTTCATTTACACAGGTGTTATGTTCCTTCTGAAGAAGAAAACTTGAATCAATATCTAAAGGGACCATTTTATTTGCTTTAAAATAAATCTTCCTTTTTGCCAATGCCTACGCTGAGAAAGGGAAAAGGATGAAAAAGTGAAGGCCATGAAATGGTCTCTAAAAGATGTATTCCCAAAGCAATGAATTTTAAAAACTATGATATACAAACAATTTTTTATAAATACAGACAACACAAATTGACTATCGTACTATTTTTAAATATCCACTGAAAATAAATACAGATCATTTAATATAAATTAACAGTAGAGTGTGCTACTAATAAGTATAAAAACATAAGATAAAAATAAACACATTTAAAGTTCTTTAGTAATCCTGGAAATTTTCTGCAAGTTGTGATTTTTCACTGATGTTGCCAAAAAGTACTGACTATCAGGAGGTATTTCATTATTTTCTGCTATTCAAATAACAGCGTGTTACTTATAGAGGAGTACAACCTTAAACATGATGGACGCCTTGGATATGTTTAGAAAGAAAATATAAATACATTTTTACTGAACCTTAAACCTTTTAGTCCACTTGTCTCAGAAAAAGCTTGTTTTGGGTTTACCTCTAAAAAAATCAAAAGTCTCTATCAAACTCACCTATAAGAGGTCTACAGTTATACCTGAAAAGAGAGGCTCCAGCTTTTGCCACTTGCAAACTTCACTCATTCAACATGCAAATTTGTTTAATTTAGGTCTCCAATTTTACTCATGTAAAACAGCACACTGAATGTCATATGAATAGAAATTTATTATTTGTAAAGCATATTTCCAATAAAATTGGGAGAATTGTCAATATCTCTCCCTTAATAAAAACAAAATTTAGTGAATAAGATGACAAATTATCCATATTATTTCGAGAAAATTTTTCACATAACTTGTAAAACTCTGAAGTTGAAGAAGGTAAATAAAATTATTATGAATTAATATGAATTAAATATGATCACTGTTTTTATAGGTGAATTTCTTAAAAGTCACTAAAGTTTACAACAGAGTTATATTTTATATATGTTAATACCTGTGTAATACCCAGGGAAACCTCTTAAAATTAATATGCATAATTTTAACTGACGTTCATTTTTTAGACAATTTTTCCTCTTAAATTAATATTCCATTCCACTAATATTTATTGATATTTAGTTGTGTTAATTAACTAATTAATATTTAGTTGTATCACTGCTTTGATATATGTATATACATTGGTCACATTTATAATTTCATTGGTACCAAGTCCACTGTCCCAATGATTAATTCGTGATACCTAAAAAATGAGATCCCCTTAAGCATATGCTGCTCTAGGTACTGGTTTCTAGGAAGCATTAACATGATAGAACACTCCTGGTCATGGTGCTATTATCAGAGTTAGAAACTGAACTCAACCCTTAATTTTATGAGTAGCACAGGACTAAAGTTATTTTTTATTTTACCTCCAATATTGTTAAGTATTTGTTAATACCCTAACATGTCTTCCAAATGAAGTTGCTCTTGACAGATACAGAAGAGAACAGAACTCCATGTCCCATCTAAGAAAGCTCAACAACACTGAGACTTTAAAGGTAGGTTCTAGGGAATGTTGTTTTATGAAGGGAAGCACCTGACCTAAAAGTGTAAACTGATGAAGGACTGAATGAAAACAAGATAAAGCATTTCAGGAAATAGAACCTTGAAAGGAGTTTTCTGCTTCCTTCCTTATCAGGTCCCAAGAGGTGGAGAGGAATATGTGAATAAAGTATTTTACATTCCTCAGGTACTAGGAGGAGGAAAGTAAGTGTTTGAGTGTCTAAAATACATTTGATAATTACACACTCTAATTATATTCTCATGAACCTCACCTGTATACATACAAAAATAAAATGAAAACTACTCAGAAGTAAAATGTTAAATTTAACATAAATTTAATAATTAAATTTATTTTAAATACATTTATTTAAAATAAATTTATTTTAGTGATAATTTTTCCCTCCCTTCCACAAATAACAGTAAAATTTCCTTGCCACAGCAAAAAGTCCTAAATATACTTCCTTTGAACATCACACTTTATTTCCTTTGGTTTGTATTGGGGGATTTTTTTTTTTTTTGCGGTACGCAGGCCTCTCACTGTTATGGCCTCTCCCGTTGCAGAGCACAGGCTCCAGACGCGCAGTCTCAGCGGCCATGGCTCAGGGGCCCAGCCACTCCGCGGCATGTGGGATCCTCCCAGACCAGGGCATGAACCCGTGTCCCCTGCATCGGCAGGCAGACTCTCAACCACTGCGCCACCAGGGAAGCCCTGTATTGGGGGATTTTAACAACATTTGAATACAACAATTTCCCATGGATATACAGGAACTAAATATGGCCTCCCAAAAGCCCACTATTATTTAAGGAAAATATCACAAAATAGACTTAAATTTACTTGCTTGTCTTTGGACTACTATTGAAAAAAATATATAAGTAAAAAGTTCCCTTTCTTCTAGGCATAGAGTGCTGGAAGCTGTTTCTCAAAAAAGTCTATACAACTTGTTGCAAGAGCAAAGAAGAACTGATTTTCTCATGTGTACTGCACAACTATACCCAAACTCAATGTAGCCTCATACTCTGCAAACTGAAGACTCAATAAATGTTTGTTATAAGGACAAATGCAAGGCTAGAGTGTCCTACTATTCACTCAACAGTCATATTTTTAGCTGCAGCTATGTACTATGAAACACACTAAGGGGCTGTGAATGAGACAGAGTTATCTGTCGTTAAGGAGATTATGATCTAACTGCACATGAGATAAATGCAAACCTAAGTCTGAGTAACCCAGATATTTCATAAAGATAAACAGGCAAACATTATTTGAGGTAAAACCTCTTCCTCAATCTTCAGTCTTAAATTGATCATGGCAATTCTCTGTTAAGAGTTTCTAAGAATAGCAGTTCTTACATAAACAAAATTTACCTTGGCTTAATCTAGTCTTTCAAAATTAAAAAAAAATTCAAGCATAACCAGTATGACCAGTGAACATATGTTCACTTTAGTGTATAGGTTTATAATTTACCAGTTTGTACTAATCAAATCTACTAGGGTTATTTATGATTTCAGTGGGACAAAATATTTTTTACAAGTAAGATATCATACTTACTTTTAAAAATAGTTTTGAAACATTACAAATACAAAAAGCAATAGTTTATTTATAAATAGCTCTGCCATAGAAATAAAAATTAAAATTTTGTTGGGCTTAACAACAATAGATAGTTTGTAGATCCATATTAGGACAATGAAATTACCATAGAAACTAAGATTTATAGTAATTAATTAAACATTTACTTCCTATGTTCTGAAGCTTGGAGCAAGTTTGTGAAAAGATTTATGAAGCAGAATTAACCATTTTCTAATAAAGGATAATGTCCCCAAATGGGATACTTCAATTTAAAACCTTTCAAAAGTTAGTCATGTCAAAAAGGGAAACTTGATCAATAATTATAGAAAATGAGTATGCTCAACAATTGTAGAGACTTGGTGGTGGAAATAGGGTTGTTCACTGTATAAGCCTTTAAAATTTTCTGTATGTTTGAGGATTTCATGATAAAGTGTTGGATAAAAAACAAGCAGGTCCAATTTTTACATTATGTACCATTCCTGATCATCAAAATGATATGTACAGGATATTGTAGTAAGTAATGGGAGAGCTGAGAAAAATAAGATCAGCCCCTCAAAAAATTTACAATTTAATAGAAGTAATTTGCAGGAGACTGTACCAATACAAGAGAATCAACGCAGGTGCTAAATAGTCAATGCAGGCAAAGGTTTATCAGTCTTGGAGCAAAATAAATAACAGTTATCTTCAAGAAAAAGTCTCAGAGAAATAAGACTTGAGTTACACTTCTAGGGATAATAAGGATTAGATAAATTGTTAGGAGGGAGCAATAGTAAGTGAATAAGGTCATAAAAAAAGTTACAAAGTCAGTGAGTAGACAAATCTGGCTAGAATGGAAGACTCATAAGGAAGGAGAGTGCCTGGAAATATCAAAAATTCCTGAAAACAATTCCTAAGTGACAAGAAAACCATTGAGAAATGATAGAATAAAATGATTTTGGGTTGGGGCGATTCTTTTGCAGTATATATATAGCTAGGTTTCCCTAGAGATACCACAGAGGTCACTGGACAATGAGGAGAAGGCAGAGCTGAGGCACAGAACATAGTGATAATCAGCACCAGATGAAACAGATCAGCTGGGCAGGCGACATAGGCACCAATCTGTAACTGTCATATTTTCGATTATATGCCTACTATATGCTAGGCACTGTACAAGTTCAATCATTTAATCATCATATAATTAGATCTGCCTAAAGCTTATGTTGTAAGTTTTTATGATCCCCAGTTTGTGCATATGAAGACTGAGGCTCAATAGAGTTTCAAGAACTTTCAAAAGTCAGCAGGCTAGTAAATAATGGAGCTGAGATGAGAATCTAGAAAATCTCATTCCAAAACCTGTTCCTTTAACAATTATGCAGAATAATAAAAAATCTCTGAAAATAAAAGTGATGGAAAAGGGGGCACTGTAATTCATCTCAGGAAGATTGTCTTGAGCAGATGGGAAGGATTACTTTGATACAACACATTGGGTCAAGAATGTGAGGCTCCTTGAAGCACACCCAGGTAAAAACAGTCACTAACCCAAAAACCCAATCTAAAAATGGGCAGAAGCCCTAAATAGACATTTCTCCAAAGAAAACATACAGATGGCCAAGAAGTACATGAAAAGATGTTCAACATTGCTAATTATTAGAGAAATGCAAGTCAAAACTACAATGAGATATCACCTCACACCAGTCAAAATGGCTATCATCAAAAAATCCACAAACAATAAATGCTGGAGAGGGTGTGGAGAGAAGAGAACCCTCCTACACTGTTGGTGGGAGTGTAAATTGGTACAGCCACTATGGAGAACAGTATGGAGGTTCCTTAAAAAAACTAAAAATAGAGCTACCATATGATCCTGCAATCCCACTCCTGGGCATATGTCCAGAGAAAAACATGGTCCAAAAGGATACATGCACCCCAATGCTCATTGCAGCACTGTTTACAATAGCCAAGACATGGAAGCAACCTAAATGCCCATTGACAGATGAATGGATAAAGAAGATGTGGTACATATATACAATGGAATATTACTCAGCCATTAAAAGGAATGAAATAACGCCATTTACAGCAACATGGATGGACCCAGAGATTGTCAAACTGAGTGAAGTAAGTCAGAGAATGAGAAATATCATCTGATATCACTTATATGCAGAATCTTAAAAGAAATGATACAAATGAACTTATTTACAAAACAGAAACAGACTCACAGACTTAGAGAATGAACTTATGGTTACCGGGGGGGAAGGGTAGAGGGAAGGGATAGTTAGGGAGTGTGGGACTGACATGTACACACTGCTATATTTTAAATGGATAACCAACAAGGACCTACTGTATAACACAGGGAACTCTGCTCAATATTATGTAACAACCTAAATAGGAAAAGAATTTGAAAAAGAATAAATACATGTATATGTATAACTGAATCACTCTGCTGTCTGAAACTATCAACAACATTGTTAATCAACTATGCTACAATATAAAATAAAAAGTTTAAAAAAAAAAGACAGTCACTAACCCACCTTCTAATTAACTTAATTCTCTGAAGGGCAGATCTGAATAAACTGGTAAAGAACAAGAATTTTGTTTTGATGCATGGAGCATGAATGTTGGAATTGTTCTCAGTGCCCCTTTTTATCCACACTTTCTCCATCTGAAAAGATGCTGGGCAAATATTCCAATAATATTCATTTGAAGGGGTCCCGACTTATTGGTGTGCCTGTTGTGGTGTCCACATGTCTCTGCTAGGTCTAGTTAAGCACAATTCATTGTGAACCTTTGTATAAAAGTTAGCCATTCTCATTGCAGGTAAGTTCAGAACTGTGAACTACTGTGCTACCATTCGGAAACCAGAGTCAGGAGCTCAGGGGTTGATGGGAATCAAGTTTATACTCAAGGAGAATCACATTGATTTTTCTCACTACTAACAAAGAGTCAAAGCAAAGAAAATGAGGAATCTTTCACAGGGATCTTTCCCTCTTTCTGGTCTGTGCTAATGTTGACACACTTCAACAACCTTGACTAATTTTGTCTATCATGTGTTTATCTATCATGTGTATGTGATAACTTCCTTTCCATCCAAATTATAACCGCGAGCATTTTAATAACCAAGGAATGTTAGGATATATGGAGGCACGCTATTTGGTTTACCACTGCTCTGAAAATGCTCTATGTGCATCAGAAAAGTTTGAGAAATTCTCATTAAAATCTCTCTCTGGAGTTTCTCACTCATCATCAGCAGGGACCAGAAAAGTTACTGCAGACACAATCTAAAAGCAGAGATGAAATACTCCTAAGGAATGCGTCTTAGAAATCTCACATGCTAACTTCTTAGTGTCAGTGGTATGCTGATAAATGATACAACAACTGGCTACCTGGGGTATTAAAAACAAACAAACCTAATCTGTAGCTCTTGCCAATTTCAAGCTACCGTTATGGCCAATTTCTAGCTAGGAACGTGTGATATCACGGAACTCCAGGGTTGGGAAGCAATATGCACAATTGGGTCTCGTGATTGACACTGCTGGGGTCTCAATATGTTCATTCTGGTGAACCAATGACACAGAGATAGGTCAGTGCCCCTGAAACCAGAGGGCAACTCCCTCCCCTGTGGGAAGGACCAGGTGCCACTGCCTGTTCTTACCATAATCTCTGAGTTACTCAGAAATTTCTGGATTTGTGACTAAGTTTTAATGGTTACCTTTTAAAAACTGGTTATGCTTACCAAAGTATTTGATAAAGTAATAATCCAAGGAAACTTTCTAGGATATATTAATCATATGCTTCCATTTTAAAAAAAATAAGCCTATATGAGCCCTTAAATTATACCTAATTTTTAAATATGGGAAATTGGGAACAATTAGTGTAGAATTATTGGCAAAACTATACCATGTGAGTATAAAGTAAGGCAAAGTATGCTAACCAGGTCTTGCTCAGAAGCAAATGGAAATAATTATAGCCATTCAATCCTGAGTCAGGCTTGAAACTGGGGACAACTGAGACTCAGTGCTAAATATTATTACGAGGATTGTCTTATGAACAGGGATAAAACCTTAAATATAATACTTATGAATCTTAAGAGGCCGTCTGGTGGGATTAATTAATCCAAAGTTTACATCTGACAGTAATTAAAAATCACCAAGCCAATGAGATATAAGTAGGAAATTCAACTGTAATAAAGAGAAAAGAAAGAAGAAGGAAATGAAGGTTATTGGTAGAAAGGAGAAATTTAAGAGGTCTAATTCTTCCAGAAGAATTTAAAATCTCAGAGTTGGAGTGGATTTTTTCATGTACAGACCAAAACTAGCTCCAAGAAGTCAAGGAAGCAAGAACTAAAACTGACACAGGTGACTTCAGGCTATGGATTGGGCTGGGGCAGTAACTTCTTGTACTGTCAATGAGGACACTGTGCATTTGGGAAATTAGTAATACAATGTCTAGGAAGAAAAATAGTATTTCTAATTAGTAAAATGACATTTCTGCTAAGGAGGGGTGGTCACATTGTTGAGTTTTTACATTACATTAAATAATTTTAGTTACTCAACCATCTTGAAAGTTATATACTTTGTTGTGCTGAGAAGGAAACAGAAGTTCAGAGAAGTAAAGTAAATTTCTCAAAGCGACACAGCCTATTTGCCCTGTGCTAAAGCCTGTGCAATCCAATGAATGTATTATGTAGTAAAACCACAAGGACTTGCTCTGAACAGAGGGAAAAGAAATCTTTGTCATTTATAGAGATTGGAATGAGGGATCATGCTTAAGAATTTGATAAATGAAAGAAATGAATATCAAAGCTTCTGCTATTTCTTCATTAATGCTGATAGGTGAGAACCTAAAATAAATAGTCATTTGTTTAGCAGAGAACCTTCATCATTTTGAGACAATATAAAAATATGCCCTGGGCTTCCCTGGTGGCGCAGTGGTTGAGAGTCCCCCTGACGATGCAGGGGATGCGGGTTCGTGCCCCGGTCCGGGAAGATCCCACCTGCCTTGGAGCGGCTGGGCCTGTGAACCATGGCCGCTGAGCCTGCACGTCCAGAGCCTGTGCTCCACAATGGGAGAGGCCACAACAGTGAGAGGTCCGGGTACTGAAAAAAAAAAAAAGCCCTGAGCTCAGGGCAGGTGAGGTAAAGGAGACAACTTAAGGAATGGGATTATAGAGCTTGGAGGAGAGATTTCTGGAGAGAAAAATAAAAAGAAGTTCAAGAAAAGGGAAATGAAAGTGAGAGCTTAAGAGCAGAAATTTCCCATGTCCAGCAATGCCTGATGGCATTTTAGGGCAGTGAGGTTTAATATTCCATTTTATATTGTTGCATGTAATCCTCTACTGTTACTCCCAAACCAACCTTCAGTAATAGTCCACTAAAAATAGCTTTGTGTTAGTGAAGCTTTGGGGAAATGAGGAATCCAAAATGTGTTCAGGCTAGTTTGTTTGTAGAAACACTCAGAATAATCACTTAAAGTGGCAGAGTAAATAACAGGTAGGAAGCAAGATGAGGTGGGTCCCTTGGAAACTCACTGAAATATTAGATGAGACTAATTCAAGGAATCGTCGTAGAACGCTAAAGCAAAGAGTAATCTCAGAAAGCTGGAGGTGGGACTTCCCTGGTGGCGCAGTGGATAGGACTCCATGCTTCCAATGCAGGGGGCCCGGGTTCCAACCCTGATCAGGGAACTAGATCCCACATGCATGCCACAACTAAGGAGCCCACCTGCCGCAACTAAGACCCAGTGCAACCAAATAAATAAAGAAATATTAAAAAAAAAAAAAGAAAAGAAAGCTGGAGAACACTGAGATATCTGGGCCACAAAAGAAAAAGGCCTGACCAAAGATTATTCTCAAATACTGTTGGAAGTTAGTTTCTGAAGGATGGGATTAATTTTACCTAGTTCTGGACAGTAGCCCAGTTGCTGAGAAGCCTTGATGCTGTTTCTGATAATATCTGCTTCACTAGTCTACGGAACTGAGATCTTGAGAGAACTGCCTTTATGATAAATATCACATCATATACATTAAAATTTTTCTAGTCAGAAAGCCATAGTGTTCCATAAAGGTTTCACAATGTGTCATTTCAGAAATCAGAGTGAAACACAGATGCAAAGCTATATTACTTCTTTTGCCCCCAAAAGCAAATTCTTAAAAATACTGTCTATAAATGTTTCTGAGTATTGCTCATGGAAGCTCTGAGAAAAGTGAATTTTGAAGCCTAGAAACTAAAAACAATTTCCAAAACCTGTGACTTTTAAATAAATAGGAAAAATTATTTAAAAATAGGAGTACTTAGCAAGAGAGTGGATGTTTTTTACTCATGGAGCCTGTCCTTTTTGGAACATCCCCAGGGCAAACAAACTTCTGATTGAATTAATGACTGATCCAATAAAATTAACACACTCCTGTAAGTCACATGAAGCACAGGTCCAAAGAACAGATGGCTGAATATATCTGTAGAACCACATTGACAAACTACAGATAAAAACCTAATGAAAACTATTAAAATAATTCATAAATGAGTCAAACATCTGTTCTTTTACATCTAGAGCAGTAACAGAACAGCAATGGAATCAGTTTTGTCCCCCAAATAATCATTGCATTGTTTAAATCTTGACATTAACCAGATGTTTAAAGGAGGACTCATAATTTTTAAAAAGTTTAGGACTATTCCTTTACAAAAAACTTAATTAAAGGAATAAGAACATAAGGTGACAGCTAATTTTCTCATCTGTATATTTTCAAAATATTCACAATGCTATATTTTATACACATTATCCACAAAGAAATAATAGTTTTATCTTCTTATCACTTTAAAAAGTTCCATCTTTCACAGAGTCCTCTTTACCACTCTTTATGCAGTTTACTGACAGACATCAAGTGTCTATTTATGGACATCAGGTCTGGTACATTTGGTTAAAGATAGAGGATAAGTTGTTTAAAATTTCCAAATTAATTCAAGATTTATTTTCAAAGGAAAGATAAAATTTAGGGCAATTACAAGTTTTCACAGTCCTCTCTTTTCACACACTTTTTAAAATCCCTATTAATTTACATGAATTTAAAAGTATGCAGAGAGACTGTCTCATTACAAACATTGAGTACATCTGAAATTAAATATGGATTTTTTTAATCCAAATTACCACTTTCTATGATAAATACAAATCTGGGTAGAAAGAAAGAATTTCGGAGTATACTAAGACAATTTACGACATAATTTGTTACTTGGTTATTTATATTAGGAGCATTATTCATGCCTCTGTACATCTATGATCTCTATTCTATCAAGTTCTGAGGGTCAGATATTAAGCTGCATTGCTATAGTTTTCAATTAAAACATCTTTAATACAGGTCAGATCAATTAGCAAGATTCTAAGAAATTATAAAAAGCTTTTCAGTTTTACTAATGATTAAAATTTAGTTAACTTTTTCCACACTGCTAATAAATTCAAAATAGCAAAATAATGTACACGTTCTGCCTATTAACCCAATGAAACATAATGCTTATAAATAACAACTGTTTTCCATGGATATTGAATTCTATTTAATATTTTTATGGCTTATCTCCAGTTCACTAGGGCTAATTTTATGATATAATATTTGGAAATTAAACTTTAATAGATCTAAATAATTTAATAATTAAGAATTAATTAATTTAGAATGAGCAGACAATTGTTTCTTTCAAATAGTGTTCATTAATACCATTCTATAGAGAGAACATAACTTCCTAATACAGCTTAAGAGTACATTCAACAATTTTCAGGGTCACAAAGTTGAAAGAGATATATTGGCAATAAATCAACATCTCTCATTCCATTGGTTTGTCATTTTTTCATGTTTCAAATTTTATAAAAATACTATGAGACTATACAATAATAAATAAATGGAGAACACTGAGATTGATTCTTTTAGCTGATTCTGTACAAACATATTTTTCCCTAAAATATGAGACAAAAAAAATAAATCCAAATTTTTTCTATTTTACTGTTGATACGAACCTGAACAAAAAAAAGGGGAAGACAAACTAAAAAGTTAATCTCTAGGCAAAAATAAGTGTTTAAATAGCAAGAAAATTCAACCAGTCTTATTTTAAATTGCTGTATTTTGTTATTATTCAAGTTACCATAGTTTGTTCTGAATTTTAAAGAAAGAATAAATTATATTTAGAATAACTTTAGAGTTATAATGTACTACTGCAATCCTTTTTAATGAAAATTAGAGATCATTGTATACTGTAACTAATCTTGAAAAGCAATCTTTTAAATAGTAATACCATATCATTTAAAAATTGGGGGTAAATATGGGTTTCCTATATAATGAATGAGAAACAAAATTTTAAAATATCTTTTTCTTAGATTTTTCAAAATTGTATTAAATTGTTTCAAATGTACAGAAAAAACCTTGAAAATGGCTGTCAGATTTTAAATATTCATTCAGTCACTACCCTGTAAATTATCTGGAGAGCTCTGACTAGACATAAAGACTACGTATTTAAATAATGCTAATTCCTAAAGAGGCTTATAACATTTTTGATGATTTAACCAAATGGAAGAAGGGAACAAAGCAAATCAGATTAATAAATAGCACTTTCACTTTTCTTTGCTTTCTATTGTTCTGTTTGCCTGATTAAAGCTTTTCATAGCTAACCAACCATATAGATAAGGGAAGTGTGTATGACTAATATCAATGTGTATGACTGTCAGGAATGAAACAAAGCATTGGTAAATAAATTCACTGGGCTGTGATGAGGCTCATATAAGATAATGTACATGAAAATACTTAGGAAACTGTGAAGCAACATATATATGTAAGGTGTTATTATCATTATTATATGCTCCAGTCAGAGAAAAATGGCAGTCAGATCTATTGTAAAGAGGCATTCTTAGAAGACAATGAACATAATACCCTATTGCTGATTTCCAGGTGTCTTGTGTTGGAAACACTGAGCAAAATGAGCAAGCTGAAAAAATAATTTTGAGAAAACTTAAAACACAGTCCAGGATCTCTCTCTCATTAAAAAGAACACTTGTCTTTATTTTGTCACAGTATGTGGGAATTTTTTATGTCTATTTAAAATGTTTTATACAGATTAAAAAAGAGTCCAAGATAGGGTATTAGAAATATGGAATTTGGCCCTAGTTTTACTTCTAGTTTATTACATGACTGCAAGGATACTTAATCTCTCAAATCTTGGTTTTTGCATTATTAAGTGTCTAAAATGCCTATTTCACAAAGTTTGATAAAACATTTGAGCACCTACCACTGATCTTGGCATGCAATATATGTAAACAGTTAAAATAGTCTTTAAGAACTTTTTTCCTTCCTTACTAGCCTGTTATAAACCAATGTTAAGTTAGTATTTATTCACAAATTTACTGGCTTATTATTCCCCACTTGCTCACATATGATATTACCCTCTACAATACCTTTTCTAGCTATTTCTGAAAATTTTCCTGGGCATCTTGTTGGCAGCACTAGAAATACATGGATCTGAACTCCAGTGAGCCCTCAATAATCAGGCATATTTTCCACATCTCTCTGGGTCAGGGTGCTCTCCTGTACCCCATGACATTTTTTCCAAACTCCACTCCCCCAGACCATTGACTCAGCCACTTCCCATCTCACTTTCAGCAGATGACATTTGGCCTACTTTGCAGAATAAACAGAAGCCAATAATACTTTCTTTTCTTGTACTGTTCTTGCTTCCTTCTCCTGACTTAGAATGCAGTATTGTCTAATCACTCTACCTGTGCTCTAGAGCATAGTTTCTCAAACTATCTTTCAAAAATAAGATTTTTCCTATTGCCAATCCATCAAGGGCTTATATATTTTTAAATATTCAACAAAAAAGCAATAATTAGAAAAATAAAATAAAACATAGGTATAAAATGCAAGCCAAAATTTGTACTAGGCTCAACTAACAAAATTATTTTGTCAAATTACTATGAAAGTTTCTAAATGTTTATCCTCAATTTCTTACATCTGCATCAAAAGTCAGTAAAAGACAGTTGAACTAGTACCAGTTTTTAGACCTGAGTTGAGTAACACTTGTGAGTGTATGGAATCTCCCATCTTTTCAGGGATGTTGAGATATCATTGATTATCCTCTTTCCTGCATCATTTTCCTCCTCTATTGGCTTCTTCTCATTAGCATTTAAGCATGCTCATGTTTCTGCCTTAGAACTACCACTGCATATCTCAGCTCTACTTTTCAGCCAAACAGTTTTGAAGAGCAATCTGCTGGGTAACCAGCAGGCTGCCCTCTCCTCCATCTTCCTCCGCAGCTCAGTGCTGTCCAGCTTCCATCTCAATCACGTCACTAGAACTACTTTTGCCAAGCTCACAAATATCCAGGGATGATTTTACCACCCCCATGGGACACTTGGCAACATCTGAAGACATTTCAGTTGTCACAACTGAGGGATGCTACTGGCATCTAGTGGGTAGAGGCCAGGGATGCTGTTAAACATATTACAATACACAAGACAACAACTCTCAAAACAAAGTATTATCCAGCTCAAAATGTGTGGAGGGACATTTCAATTCTTGTGTATCTCATTTCTTCCAGATTCAAATGCTTGAGCAGAACACAGAATTCATTGAGTTCAGCTCACACACCTGGGATCTAGATAACAAGAAACTTGGAGAAAAAAAATATCTGCTCCCCTATTTCCTTTCCATCTTAGGATTTTCTTCTAATTGGTGTTCAGATGGTTGGTAAACAAAAATGATGAAGTTTCACTGTGACCTCCCAAGCCGAATACACATTTCCTCAATTCTTCTATACCAAGCACACTGAAATATTCTAAAATCATGAAGTTGTCCATGCCAAACCTAAGCCTTTTCCTTTGATTCTTTCTCTCCCTCATCCCTAACATCTAATTGGCAAGCCATGCTTATGTTTATTTAAAAAAAAAATTTTTAAGGTTATACTCCATTTATAGTTATTATAAAATATTGGCTATCTTCCCCATGTTGTACAATATATCCTTGTAGCTTATTTATTTTATATTTTTATTTATTTATTTATTTAACATCTTTATTGGGGTATAATTGCTTTACAACAGTGTGTTAGTTTCTGCTTTCTCATATCCATTCTTTTCTTTTTATCCCTATCCCTAACATCAATGTCAATAGGAAAGGTGAAGAAGCAGGCCTTAAAAGTGGTCAGAAACCACTCAGAATCTGCAGTGAATGCCCCAAGAAGCAGGAGATGGTTTAGAATTCATCCTAGCACTGATGGTGGCATGGCAGTCATGGCTTCCAGTATCTCAAGGACATGGTGCTGAGTTGTCCAGACTCAATGAGACTCTTCCTGTGACATGAGTTGTCACTGATCATCATTTTGCAATTGTACTATTATAAAAGATGCCTGCATCCTGGTTTCTTTCCCCAGGGGTAACTACTTTTACCCCTCCACCAGCATGTATGTAAAGGTAACATTACACTATACCTTTCCAGTCAGAGTTTTATTTTCTTAAACTCTCCACACTCCCTTTTACTAGTAATTTTTTTTTTATATAAGATGTTCCCTTTATCTGGAATACTCTCCCTTTTCCCAGGCAAAATCATATTCAACCTCCAGCCATTTGACAATATAACTTCAACATGCCATCCTTGAACTCCTAAATCTAGATTATTTCCCCTTTCATGTTCTCACAGAACACACTCTACTTCTCTATAATACAATTTAATATGTATATTGTATGTACATATTTATTCATGTTTATTCCTTCCCCCCTTTCCTCTGGAGAGATAAACTCTCTGACAGTAGAAATTCAATATGTCACATTCCTTGCTTTATCTCCTGTCCCTAGTTTACTGTCTGGTACATGAGAAGCACTAGATAACTACTTTACATGATACTAATGCCTGAGTGGTATTCTATTCTAACACTGCTACTTATTTGCCGACAGAATTTATCTTCTCTTGTACCTTGCCACGGTCTTCGTGATTACCATGGACTACCCAAGAACAGCACTACTCTCCCCAGGGAATACTTTCCCCATGCTTACCCAGTGCAGAAGTATGATGGTAAGGGGTGACAAGATTATGCTACATTCTTTCCATTCCTCACTGAATAGAGCCACACTTCCTTTCAGAGAAGTGCAGAAAATACATCTCTCCCTGGCACAGTCAGAACAAGTACCTGAGTCCAGGTTGGGACTATATGCTCTTCCGTCCACTTCTAGTCTGTCCCCCACCCCTACCTTTTATTTGCTTCAAACAATATCTTCAGAAAATATTCTCCTGATAGGCCTATCCCATATTTTTCATATAAATTTTCTCTGTAAATTAGACACCAGTCCTTAGCTTAGGCTGAACCAGGACCACTGATAGACTATATTAAATTTCATTCTTGCTCATATTTTTTGATTGTTATAAATGGAAAGAATACGAAATATGCCCTCAATTGAATAAAAATTAAAATGTATGTGAGCAGATACAAGCAAAAACATTTTTATATTGGATGTATACTAAATTTCCATTTCCATTTACCAGAATCACTTTCACTGGTAAACGGACCCTGAGCAAAGAATATGGATCCTTGACTGAAACACAAAAATGTAACAGAGATCTTACATTTCAAAAATAGTCTATAAAAATTAATAAAAATAAATGGCAATGCTTTCAGTACTGTATACCTAATAAAAAGTATATATATATATATATATATATTTGATAATCCAAACCATTACACTCATGACATCCACTCCAGAATGTTTCACAATTCTATACTCTTACATGAGAAGTAAAAAACCAAGCTGGGAGCCAAAAATTGTAATCATTATCTATGATGTAACATCAGTATTTACTTATTATACTGATAACTTTGATTTTTCTAACATAACATTTTATTGACTTCTAGGTTTTCAAGAAGTTAAATAATATTTTTTAACT
Organism: Lipotes vexillifer; assembly: GCF_000442215.2. Taxonomy (NCBI): domain Eukaryota; kingdom Metazoa; phylum Chordata; class Mammalia; order Artiodactyla; family Lipotidae; genus Lipotes; species Lipotes vexillifer. The sequence goes on from NW_006777810.1 coordinate 223,879, forward strand.
GCTTATCCCATTCACAACTAGTAGAGGGATACTATTTCCATAAATGATGTAAATTATCTGTATATATCTTTACCCATAGTGGCATATCAAATTATGAGAGACTAGTAAATTATTTGTCAAGGAAAATACAATAACTGTATTGAAGAAAGACTCCTGAATGTTCATAGTGTAAGCAACTTTATTCCCATACTGTAGCAATCTCTGGCATCTAGTCTATCTGCTTACATGTGTTACAGGATTGCTATTCATTACCTACTTCTATGCCTCTGTGTCTAAATTTCACATCGGTTTAATTGTCCCAGGATATATTAAACTATTGTATTCATAGTTTTGGCTCATCTATACAAAATCTGGGAAATTTTGAGTCAGAAACAGATAATCAGTGACTATTTCTCCTTTTCACTCTTTGGTTTCTCTTAAATTCTTTTCAGCTGAGCTTCCCTAATTCCACG
>NW_006777810.1:224340-251024 GCF_000442215.2 Lipotes vexillifer
ATGTTTCAGTGAAGAGAGAGACTAGCACACTGATTTATTAAAAATATTTGTTTATAAACCAAAGCCAGGCCAGCAATGTTTTTCTTTTCTTTTTTCTTCATTTCTCTCTTTCTCAATCCCCCTACCTCTCCCTCACCTTCTCTCTCACTTTTTAGTGTGTGGGGAATTTGTTTTCTAATTACATCACAAATACATGTTTACTAACTATATTCATTCTTTCATACACCTGTAGTCAAATCAAACACTATTGTTTATTTCTGATATGCTGGCCTTTTGTTTTCCTACTACATAAATGATCACCTATGGCCCTTTGGATTGTACCTCCAAAACTACAGATAGCTGAATGTATTCTCCTAGTTAGCAGATATCTGTAAGAAGTCTATCAGACAGAACAAACCATATTTTGTAAACTAAATTATCACATTGGGAGTTGCTTCCTTTTTTATTCAAACTTCTCTCTATCTAGTATTTACCAATATGTTCTTATATTTGTTTTGAAGTTTCAACTTCAATTTAACAATGCAAGATACAAATTATGAAAGGTGTATATAGCTGAAGTGTTTTACCTGTTACATAATTAGCATCTTTATCCCTTAATCCATTCCCACAAATAACTGCTTGCCCTGGTACATATGAATTTATAAGAATTCAAAGTTACTTTGTATTATTCCCCTAGTATCTCAATATTTGCATTTTTACTAACATGGATCTTCTTTTCTCTTGCTTGATTTTTATTGAGGATTTGACATGGCTTTCCATTTTTTGTCATATTGGTAAAATTTGCATGTATTTATCTTAAGCTATCATCACCTCCTAGGCTCAGGACAAATACCTAAGCAGCATCATTGATTCTTCTTTCTCTCTCACTCCCCTCCTTAACACATCAAAACAAACTGTCTACTCAAACTTCAAGATACACCCCAAGTCCCACACTAACTTCTGCCCCAATCCTATTCACTATCTTATCGTCTGGATTACAAGAGTAGTCTCTCTGCTCTGTTTTTATTCTTACTCTCACACATCTATTCTAAACTCAGCAGCCAGAAAAATCTTTATAAAACTTCATTCTTAAAACCTTCCTATTGATTCTCACAACACTTAGAATAAAATGGAAACTCTTTACCAGGAGCAGGAGGCCCTACCTAACACGGCTCTTAGCTGCCACTCTGCCCTCATCTCCAACAATATCCCTCTTGCATACTCTGCTTCAAACACACTAGCCCTCTTGCTTTTCCACAAACATGCCAAGTTCCTGCCTGCCTCAGAGCCTTTTCTATACTGTTCCCTCTGTCTGGAACACCCCATCCCCAGTTCCTCATATGGTCTATTTCCTTGCATTATTCAGACCACCCTGACCATATGTAAGTTATACTTACTTACTTACTTCACAGCATTCTCCCATCCCCATCCCCTTACCTTGTTTTATTCCCCTTGTAGTCTCTGTTATTTCTGAAAACATACTGCTTGTTTACTTTCCCCTTATTTATTGTCTATCTTTCTTTTAGAATGTAAGCATTTTTAGTGTAAGGATTTTTTCTGTTCTTTTCTGTGTCCCTTGCACCCAAAACAGCACCTGATACATGGCAGATAATGAATGTGTGCTAAATAAATTGGCATAAATGCCATCTGAGATAGACTTTATTCTCATTTTTACAGCCTAGTTAGTGGCAGAGCAAGGATTAGAGGGAGCATAGGCCCTTGGACTGTTAAGACAGTTGTTACTTTGGTCCCTTCCAGCCATCTCACTAACATTCTCAAATGTTTTCGTAATTATGAGGAGTTTATTCCCATCAGTGATATTAAAAAGGAAAGGACTTAATCCTAACCCCTATGGCAGCCCATTAGATAGCACGCATGATAAACACAGTCTTCTTAGTCTCACTATTTTACTGAACATTTTTCACGTTCTTGTCATTGAAGAACAACAGAATGTTTTCTGGACTTAACTCATTAATCTTCACAAGACCTAGGCAAGGTTAGTAAAATTAATTATCCTTGTTTTACACCCAAAGAACTGAGACCCAACGAGATTATTAGGTATGTTCAAGGCCATATACGGTAAATTTGGGACAAGAACTCACAGAGATCTGTTCCTCTTTTATTCTAGCAGTTCCCACATTTTTATTAGAGAAGCTTTCAGTCTATATATTAGCATCCAATTTAAACTAACAGTGATTTTTTTCATTTCTAAAGAAAGAGTTTACATCATTATTAAAAACCAACATGTTAGCTTAGTTCATACTATCTATTATTTTGATTAGTAACTTAAAAGAGGAATGGAATGGGAGCTGATATTTTCTAAAATCTCTTCCATTTCTATGCTTTCAGACATACTCTGAGTCATGAAGCTAGTCGAATGCTGTCTTAAATTTTCTTAATATAATTTCAATAAAATAACAAAAATATTGATGTGAATTGTTATGAAAACTCAGTGATATTAGTGAGGCAGTACAGTATGGAGTTTGTAATCATACAGTCCTAGGTCGATATTCCACTTCCATCAAGTTTTGGTTTCGTATCTATGGGTTAGCATTTTAAACCTCCTAATCTCAGTTTCTTCATCTGGTAAATATGGGCAATGATAGTACCTATCAGATAATTCTTCTGAGTATTAATGGCATAATGTATTTTCAGGACCTGGCACTTAGTAAGCTCTCAGTAATAAGTCATACTTACTATTATATTTTTACTATATCACTATTACTATTATTATAAAAAGGAGCTGTGATTATTTGACATAGATGGAATAGAAATTTACATTTTAGATATCTGCAAAAAATTTTTTGAAAGGCAAACATGTAGTGTAAATATGTGTAGAGAAAGTGGTCAGCTTCCTGATGGGCAAGGTGTTTTCCATTACTTTATACTAAATGTTGGCATCCATTTGCTTTCAATCGTGTGCTTTGTATAAAATTGTATCTCTTAATACAGCCAGGTAGGACATAACTACTAGTAATGATATTCACTACTTACTCCAAGTAACCAGTTATGTCAAGGTATTAAATCCATTTTTATTTATATTAATTTTTTTTCCAATTTTAAATGCATTTTTTTCAGCTATTTTGAACTTCTAAGGGTTTGCACTTTGGGTGTCAAGCTTGATCTTAGAGATAGTGTGGCTGCTGGATGGAAACCAACTCAAGTCAGATTTGGGATAAGGATCTGGGGAAATCTCAGACACCCCAACAGTAGGAGGTTGTGTGAAATTTCACAGGTTCTGAAGCGCTGTCAGGCAGCTGCTTTCACATCGCATGGAATCTCATGCCTGCTCCTACGTGAATGTTTGTGGATTTCATTCACCTTTGTGAATCCAGGTTCCTCAGCAAAGCATTCGAGTTTTGCTTCCCCATCTCTATACTTTTTAAGTGGCTTTGCGTTGCCAGGTCATCTGATCTGGCCTGATCTCACCATGATCTTTCAGTCCTAGTACCTAACACCATGCAATTGATTCATACTTGGAGGTTACTTTCAAATTTCTTGGAGACATAATCTGATTGAACCAGAAATTCTGTTATTCTCCCCTGATGTGATTATCCATGTCCAGGACATGGTATCATCTCTAAAATGAGTGGTATAAGCAGGGAGGAAATGACAGCATCTCCACTAATGGTTTGTAAAATAATGACTGCAAAAATGATTTTGCTTACATATTTCTTATAGAACCATTGTTTACTTCTTTCAAAATGTCTGGCTTTTCCCATTTTCTGCAGTTGTGAAAAAGATTATGTGCTAGCTTAAGATCAAGATGAAACCCATGCTTTCTATGCACCAGTATCCTATAAATATATACTGACCATTTCTACCAAATTTCACATGCCACATCCTGCATGGACCATGCAGAAACAGGGATTTTAAAAATGCTGTTAATAACCCAGGTTATTCAGTAGGAACTGGATAAAATATAAATAAATGATTAGTAAGTCAGATAGTTTTTAAAGGAATGGGTCACTATTATTGTTTCATAACTGAAAAAGCCATAGGCTGCTCAAATGATTGATGAAAGTCAATTGCCTCAAAATGAAAATGGAAAATGTACAGCTGTAGTGGGCTGAACTGTGCCCACCCAAAAGACATGTCCAAGTCTCTACCCTGGTACCTGTAAATGTGACTTATTCAGAAACAAGGTTTTTACAGATATCATTAGAGATATCAAGATAAAATTATGAAAAATTTAGGGTGGGCCCTAAATCCAATGACTAGTGTCCTTATAAGAGAAAGATGAGGGGGATCTGAAACACTGAGACACAGAGGAGAGGGTCATTATGAGGTTGGAGGTAGAGATTAGAGTTACATAGCCTCAAGCCAAGGAAAGCCAGGAGCTACAGGAAGCTGGTTAAAAGCAAAGAATTCCCTGCTAGAGCCTTCAGAGGAGCATGGCCATGCTGGCACCTTGATTTCGAACTTCTGGCTTCCAGAAATGTGACAGAATACATTTCTGTTGTTTTAGCCACCGAATGTGTGGTAATTTGTTGTGGCAGCCACAGGAAACTAATATGATGGTCCTTTGATCTATAATTATAATTATCTCCCATTGTGCTCAGAAAATAATAAGTGAGATATATATATACTTAGTTATAATTTATATAAAGTATTATATAACTTTAATTATATATATATTATATAAAGCTACATATATATATATATATAATGTTATATAAAGCTATATACACATATACATACAATGATGGACTTAATAGAAAAAAGTAATAATCAAATGATTCCCCAAAAGTGTGGACTATTGATATTATGTACATCAGTTTTCCTCAAACCCATCTGTGTAGTTACTCAAAGAGCATCTTAAAAACAGGCATTTCGGGCCTCAGTCCAGAACCATTAAATAAGATTACTAGGACATGAGTTTAGGAATAGATATTTTTAATCTCTATGGGTAAATACTGAAAACTATGCCTGAAGTACCATGACAAAGTTCTAAAAAGTTGTCTCCCTCTCTCTCTCTCCATATGTGTGTGTGTGTATATATATGTATATATATATAATATTTCCTAAAGAATGCACATTATTTTCCAGGATCAAAAGATGACCTGTAGGGGCTTCCCTGGTGGCGCAGTGGCTGAGAATCTGCCTGCCAATGCAGGGTACATGGGTTCGAGCCCTGGTCTGGGAAGATCCCACATGCCACGGAGCAACTAGGCCTGTGAGCTACAACTACTGAGCCTGTGCGTCTGGAGCTTGTGCTCCGCAACAAGAGAGGCCGCAACAGTGAGAGGCCCACGCACCGCGATGAAGAGTGGCCCACACTCACCGCAGCTAGAGAAAGCCCTCGCACAGAAACAAAGACCCAACACAGCCAAAAATAAATAAATAAATAAATAAAATTTAAAAAACAAAAAAGATGACCTGTAATGGATGTACCTCATAACATTAAGTTTTCAGAGAGAACATTCAGAGAATAGGGTGTATTTAAAGAATTTATTAATTTATATAAAAAATGTAAATGCTTATTTCATGCATTTCTGAAGGAAGAGCAGAGAAGCTTCTAACTCTTATTAAATAACTGATTTGCAGTTTTCAGTCAGATCTACTTTCCAAAGAAAATTATCTTTTGTGTTACATCTGACAGATTAAATACTACCCAGAGTCCCTACTTCTATTCATATTTTAATGAGCCTCCAAGTAAATTCTCTTATATTCATCCTTTCGGATATCTTTAGCCAAGCAGAATACAGACAATTTTAAAGAATCTGAGTAATTTAAAAGTAAGAGAAAAGGGATACATAAAATTCTAAATCTTGTATAGTGAAAAGTAATTCTTTCAGATCTTAAAAAGAAAAAAAAGAAACAAAAAATCTCCCAAGTGCAAAAATAGAAAAATCATTCATTTTTGTTGAAGATGGGCACTAACTATAAGAATAAAGGGAGAGAAAAAAAACAGAATATAATAAAGAAAATTCACTGACCAATAAGTAAAGTCTGTGGATCTCCTGTCCATAGACAAATAATTGTATATCAGATATAGAGAGTTTGGATATAAACTATTGAGATAATTCTATGAAAATTCATGAAGTTTTCAAATTTTAATTCTAGAGCTAAAACACATACTCTAATGGATGTGCATTAAAGTAGAATTAGCAACATTCCTCAGGAACTTAACATGACCTGAATTATCTTTCTTCTTCCTTATTACACCCATATGCTCATGTGACACCCGAAACAACCATCAAAATAAAGTGGCTCAGATCCTCAGTCTACAAAGTAGACTAGATTGATAATCAGAAGAATAAAATTGTTTTGAGCTGTATACTACTTAAACAAACCTAAATAAAGTTTGCATCATGCCTACTATGTACAAGACATCAGGAAACTTATTATCAAACACTTTTGTTTTTTAATAATTGTTTCCTACCTCAATTTATGTTAACTTCCATCATCCTCTCAGTTTTTCACGTCTTCCACTACTTCCCATTTTCACCAGGCTCAGCCTGTTTAACATTCAAGATCAGATATCCTTATTCTTGAAACTCTAAACATATATTTCAAATTTAATAAAACTTAATCATTTAGGTAAATAAAATTATACAGGATGAAATCAAGAGCACCTTCTCTGCCTCTCCTTCATCTTGAGATATATTTTTGAAATCCTCTGATGCTGTCAGGTTCTCGTTCAATCTGGTGAGCTACAGATCTCAAGAACTATTAAATGATATGGAAAACCAGTGAGGAAAGTTGGTGGCACTGATAAATCAAGGTGGAATTAATGACAACTGCTCAAGTCAAAAATATATTTGCTAGGTACCATTAGGACCCAGTGTCAATTCTGTCTGTTAATATCACTATCTGAGCTTTCTGCTGATAGCATATATACATTTTATGTCTAAGTAATGAGAATTCTGCAACTGGATAATTCCAAGCATTATTTTATTGGATGATATTTCAGGAAATAAAAGAAAAACCACATTGATTTTTTTAAGACAAATGCCTCCACCTCACTGCCTTTAACTGATGCCAAAGGTTAGATTAACTAGTTATCAATAATTGCAGTAAAAATTACACAGCCTTATAATTTGCATAAAGAATATTGATGAAATGTCTTGAACAAATTTACTTTTTCACCTCTGAAGAACCCATCATCCATCTCTATAAGAGTGATGACCTTAAACAACCAAAACATGACCCAAGGAAGAATAAGTTTTGAAAACACCAGATCTTGTCTCCTTCAGAAATTCACTAGCGAAAACAGACACTGGAAAACGTACTAAAGGTAAATGACAGATCTCATATGCACTAAACAATAGGATAGTCCTTTATTCATCTAATGAAAAAGTGTGAGTCCCATAGTTGGAAAACTTAATTTCATGTAATAATTTCACTATAGGTTTTCAAAGGAACATACAGGAAATGTTGATTTGGGGAAATTCACGTGTAGGAAACAAATTTTGTGAATGGTCTTTGACAACTCTTCACTTTTTATGGAACTAATATATCAGTCAGAAATAAAAACAGGAAATCTCAAATCCTACCAGTTAAATAAGTTAAATATTAATTTAATAAATTAAATATTAATAAAAATTTAATTAAAACTTTTTATTTTTTCCAATTTTTCTCCCAACTCCTGTTGTATTTACATTCACTTATACATAGTTGTAACATAATTCTTTGTAAGAGTGTTTATAATTGATTACATAGCTTTTAAAATTCAATTAAGTTGTATCATTATTTACATAACCACTTTTCAATGTTTGGACATTTACTCTTACAACTTTTTTGACAAGTTTGACTTTTTAGCTTTCTAAAATGCTTTACCCAATAATTTTATGTCCCAGAGAAAAACAATACTAATTTTAATGTTTTCCTATGAAAATCATGATTAATAGAGAAAATTCTTTATTTGAATATGTGTAACCTAGACATTGCTTCATGATATACCTTTTAATAAGTTTTAAATTACCTTTTGTACTAAATTACATGTTTTTCTCCTTCCAACAGCAGAGATTGTCAGCACTCGACTATGGTTAAACAAGACAGTCTTTTATTTTACGTGAACCAGACTATTTCAAACATTGAAGGCATTTATGCCTAAACAATACATATTTGGCAAAATCACATTAGGATTTAAGTCTTCACATGCACTATAAAGGTCACAGTATGGATCCTTTATTTCAGCAGGGTTTTTTTCTCTGCCTGTATTTCTTTCATTTTCTCATTTAATAAACATGTGCTGAGTTTCTAATATGCATCAAGCACTAGGCAAAAGCCATTCTTGTGTGTTTGAGTGGATCATTCATTGTCTTCTTCTTTCTTCTATGTGTGGTTAAATATGAGTTTACTTCTAACTTATTTTAGAATCACTCAGTCTCTGACTTTTTATGCTTTTCTGTCCACCCATTTGTCTTTTTTCCTTCTCCTTTCTTCATCTGCTATTCATTGTTATTTACTCACTCTTTTAATTCAAAGATGTGTTTAGTCTTTGTATTTACTGAATACTTTTGTAGTTTCCTTTCTGTAGGGATACCCTCCTCCCCCCCCGCTTTTTTTTTTTTTTTTTTGGGTACCATTGCGGAGCACAGGCTCTGGACGCACAGGCTCAGCGGCCATGGCTCATGGGCCTAGCCGCTACACGGCATGTGGGATCTTCCCAGACCGGGGCACGAATCCGTATCTCCTGCATCGGCAGGCGGACTCTCAACCACTGCGCCACCAGGGAAGCCCCCGCGAAAGCCCTCCTCTTTTTTATACATATGCTAATATTTAGTATAAGGAAGAAAACAGATAACAGTAATTTTCATGAAAGTAAAAACAAACCTAAAGTTGATACATGATTGCTGTCCAAATAAATAAGCATAATCTGAAGTGTAAAACATTATTACAAAATTACTTATATATGGGCTTCCCTGGTGGCGCAGTGGTCGAGAGTCTGCCTGCCAATGCAGGGGACGTGGGTTCGTGCCCTGGTCCAGGAAGATCCTACATGCCGCGGAGCGGCTGGGCCCGTGAGCCATGGCCGCTGAGTGTCTGGAGCCTGTGCTCCGCAACGGGAGAGGCCACAACAGTGAGAGGCCCGCGTTCCGCAAAAAAAAAAAAGAAAATTACTTATATGGTTATAAGTATAATAAACTAAAATGTTACTTATAATCAACTAAAATTTTAAATTGATAATTACTATATTGAATATTAATTTATTGACAATTAATGACCTTTTTATCAAGCACTATATTGTTCAAACTCAAGTAAACAGAATTTCTTTATAAGTTCACAGTGATCCCTACACCCTGCATACATATAGCGCTAAATTCAGGCTAAATCAGAACATCACCACTGAGGCTAGTCTTTGTGAGTTTCAAATCCTCAAGCCCTGAAAAACTCAAGGCACAAAGTTAATGCCATAAACATAGGTTGGGAAAAATGAAAGAAGCCCAGGTCATCTATCCCCTAGAAAAGATAGTATTTAACAGGTTAGAGGAAAGCAGGGGAAGTGAGGGAGGGGGTGAATGACAGAGATTGGTAGGGGAAAAAAAAAAGCTAATTAGAAATGACCACATGGCCAGGAGAGAGTACCCCACCTCCCCTCAACCTTGCACCATCAGTTGTCTTTTTAAGAATTTCAGCACAGCTGAAATAGCACCGACATCTCAGATGCCTCTGAGTGTGCACTTTCTGCAATTAGGGGCAAAGAGCCATTCTGGTTTGTTTATGGGTGCTGTGTGGTGAGGACTTCCCAGTTTGCTGATCAGTGTCTGCTATATCTGCCCTGAGTCTTTTCTCAGCCCCATTTGAATTATGCTGGACTAGCCTTCTTTGTGGCCCAGGACACTAATAATCCTCTTAACTAGAGGGTAGGGCCCTAGATACTAAGGAGTGCAGGAGGGCTATGTGCCCTAGTGGAACAGAGTGAACCAGGTTTCCCCAGAGCCAGGGCAGAGATGGAACAGAGGCACTGTTATTATTAGTACAGAAGTGTAAGTGATGTAAGAAAGAAAAGAAAAAGTGCTCTTTTTGACTTTTAGGGGACTTTATTCCAATCCTCTGAATTTCTCCTTTATCTTATCTCTTTCTATTTCACACTTCTCCACATGCTAAGCTAGAAGCACACTGGCAGAGTGGTCAAAATCAATGTTATTTTTTCTCCTCCCAATATTTCAAAGTCTCAAAACAATGATAGTATGAAAAATACCACAAATTACAATGTTAGGTTCCTCAGGGCTAGATTTCTGACATATACATCAATCAAGTGATGAGGGTTTGAATTCAGCACAATACTAATTTGCAGGAGTGCTAGGTATGATGGTATTTTGTACCAATTAACATATTTCAAGAAAGAACTCAAGTACTCACTAAATAATTACTAACTCATATTCACATCCTCCCTGATGAAAAGATGAAGTGATTTCAAGATTAGGCTACTGACTGTTTTATTTTGTTTGGGAAAGGGAAGGAGAGCTTTACTTTCTGAGGTCTAATGCAGAACACCTGTTTACCACAACTGAGTGAAAACTACTGTCAGTAAGAATTTTGTAATTTTTTTCATGAACTAAAATTTATATCAGTGAATCAAGGAATACACATCTTACATTTAATATTAACATTGTGCAAATCTTGAACAGTTTGAGTCTTTATATAAAGAAATATATATATAGGAAGTGGAATACTTTTTATTCCGTAATTTTGTTCAATAATACAACAATGATGTAATAATAGAGATTACTACATTTCTCCACCCAAATGCTCAGAGACTGCTCTCTGTCTCTCACAAACGTATACACAGCCATTCATCCATTTAAAAAAATTCATCTTATTATGTGACAAGAACTAGTTGAGGTACTGGGGATACTGTGAACAAGTGAAACAAAATTCCTACTGCTATGGCTCTTCTATATTTTTAAGTAAATAACTGCTCATGAAGGTTTGTATATGACTATATTAAACAAGCAACAATCTTTGAGAATGGTAGTAAAGGGAGATATTTCTGTTTAAATCAATAATATAACAATTATACTTGTGCTTTTATTTAATGACATACATAACCATGATTCTGATGGAATTTAAGAATACATAGGTGGGTTGGGTAAGGGGGTGGGACGAGGTGGGCAGCGTGCTGCGCGTAGGGTCTGTGAGGCCACCAGGGTGGAGCCAATGGAGCCAGTTTGGGGTCACTCATTCTGGGGAAGGCAGATGCCATGTCACTGAAGACATCCAAGCAGCTTCACAGACAGGTCCACAAGGGACCAGTGACAACCTCTACCTGAATGACAGATACATTTGAGAACTGCAGCTAACTTCTTAAAACCCTTCCTACTCCCAGATAAGGTATCAGAAAAGGATGCTCATAATGAGGGATGTGAGCAAGAATACAGAATTGTGAACTGAAATACCTGGGAACAGATATTGGCCTTCCTCATTCTGAGCTGCTGAGCACTCTCTCCCTGTCCACTGCTGCTCAAGTCCTTTCACCATCTAACTCCTGTTCACCATACAGCTGTGTGGCTGACAGGGTCTTTGTGCTCTGGCTGGGTGTCAGGCTTGAGTGCCTGAGGTGGGAGAGCTGAGTTCAGGACATTTGTCAATCAAAGACCTCCTGGCCCCACATAATATCAATCTGCGAAAGCTCTCCCAGAGATCTGTGTCTCAACTCTGAGACCCAGCTCCACTCAAGGACCAGCAAGATACAGTGCTGGACACCCCATACTGAACAACTAGCAAGACAGGAACATAAACCCACCCATTAGCACAGAGTCTGCCTAAAATCATACTAAGTTCACAGACACCCCAAAACCCACCACCAGATGTGGTCTTGACCACCAGAAAGACAAGATCCATCCTCATTCACCAGAACACAGTCCCTTCCACCAGGAAGCCTACACAAGCCACTGAACCAACCTTACCCACTGGGGGGCAGACACCAAAAACAATGGGAACTACGAACCAGCAGCCAGCGAAAAGGAAAACACAAACAAAGTAAGTTAAGCAACATGAGGACAGAGAAATATGCAGCAGATGAAGGAGCAAGGTAAAAACCCACCAGACTAAACAAAAATTCAACACCCATTTATGATAAAAACTCTCCAGAAAGTAGGCATAGAGGGAACTTACCCAACAATAATAAAGGTCATATATGACACACCCACAGCCAACCTTATTCTCAATGGTGAGAAACTGAAACCATTTCCTCTAAGATCAGGAACAAGACAAGGTTGCCCATTGTCACCACTATTATTCAACATAGTTTTGGAAGCATTAGCCACAGCAATCAGAGAAGAAAAGGAAATAAAAGGAATCCAAATTGGTAAAGAATAAGTAAAGCTGTCACTGTTTGCAGATGACGTGATACTATACATGAGAATCCTAAAGATGCTACCAGGAAACTACTAGAGCTAATCAATGAATCTGGTGAAGTAGCAGGACACAAAATTAATGCACAGAAATCTCTTGCATTCCTATAAACTAATGATGAAAAATCTGAAAGAGAAATTAAGGAAGCACTCCCATTACCAACCACTGCAACAAAAAGAATAAAATACCAAGGAATAAACCTACTGAAGGAGACAAAAGACCTGTATGCAGAAAAGTATGACACTGATAAAAGAAATTAAAGATGATACAAACAGATGGAGAGATATACCATGTTCTTGGATTGGAAGAATCAATATTGTGAAAATGACTATAATACCCAAAGCAACGTACAGATTCGATGCAATCCCTATAAAACTACCAATGGCATTTTTCACAGAACTAGAACAAAAAATTTCACAATATGTATGGAAAAACAAAAGACCCTGAATAACTAAAGCAATCTTGAGAAAGAAAAACAGAGCTGGAAGAATCAGACTCCCAGACTTCAGACTATACTACAAAGCTACAGTAATTAAGACAGTATGGTACTGGCAAAAAAACAGAAATATAGATCAATGGGTAGAAAGCCCAGATATAAACCCATGCACATATGGTCACCTTATCTTTGATAAAGGAGGTAAGAATATACAAGGGAGAAAAGACAGCCTCTTCAATAAGTGGTGCTGGGAAAACTGGACAGGTACATGTAAAAGAACGAAATTAGAGCATGCCCTAACACCACCAACAAAAATAAACTCAAAATAGATTAAAGACCTAAATGTAAAACCAGACACCATAAAACTCTTAGAAGAAAACATAGGCAGAACACTCTATGACATAAATCACAGCAAGATCCTTTTTGACCCACCTCCTACAGAAATAGAAATAAGAACAAAAATAAACAAATGGGACCTAATGAAACTTCAATGCTTTTGCACAGCAAAGGAAACCATAAACAAGATGAAAATACAATCCTCAGAATGGGAGAAAATATTTGCAAACGAAGCTACTGACAAAGGATTAATCTCCAAAATATTCAAGTAGCTCATGCAGCTCAATATCAAGAAAACAAACAACCCAGTCCAAAAATGGGCAGAAGACCTAAATAGACATTTCTTCAAAGCAGATATACAGGTTGCCAACAAACACATGAAAAGCTGGTTAACATCACTAATCATTAGAGAAATGCAAGTCAAAACTACAATGAGGTATCACCCCGCACCAGTCAGAATGGCTATCACCAAAAAATCTACAAAAAATAAATGCTGGTGAGGGTGTGGAGAAAGGGAACCCTCTTGCACTGCTGGTGGGAATGTAAATTGATACAGCCACTATGGAGAACAGTATGGAGGTTCCTTAAAAAACTAAAAAAAAACTAAAAATAGAATTACCATCTGACCCAACAATCCCACTGGGCATATACCCAGAGAAAACCATAATTCAAAAAGACACATGCACCCCAATGTTCACTGCAGCACTATTTACAATAGGCAGGTCACAGAAGCAACCTAAATGCCCACCGACAGACGAATGGATAAAGAAGATGTGGTACATATATACAATGGAATATTACTCAGCCATAAAGAAGAACGAAATTGAGTCATTTGTTGAGACGTCAATGGACCTAGAGACTGTCATACAGAGTGAAGTGGGTCAGAAAGAGAAAAACAAATATCGTACATTAACGCATGTATGTGGAACCTAGAAAAATGGTACAGATGAACCGGTTTGCAGGGCAGAAGTTGAGACACAGATGTAGAGAACAAACGTATGGACACCAAGGGGGGAAAACCACAGTGGGGTGGGGATGGTGGTGTGCTGAATTGGGCGATTGGGATTGATATGTATACACTGATGTGTATAAAATTGATGACTAATAAGAACCTGTAGTATAAAAAAACAAACAAAAAACAATACTAAACTTTCTTCGAGCTATTTGTATGGAAATATGTTAATATAAATGTTTCAGACATTACATGAAATTTCTAAAAATCTTATATGTTCTGGTATAACGTTGTAAGTCATAATTCTAGTTATTACTTTAAAATGTATATCTCAGAAATAAAAAAAAAATTTTTAATTTTTTAAAAAGTCACATACCTCAATGTTCAGTGCAGCACTGTTTACAATAGCCAGGATATGTAAGCAACCTAAGTGTCCCTCAACAGATGAATGGATAAAGAAGATGTGGCACATATGGAATACGTGGAATATGGAATATTCCTCAGCCATAAAAAGAAATGAAATTGACTTATTTGTAGTGAGGTGGATGAACATAGAGTCTGTCATACAGAGTGAAGTAAGTCAGAAAGCGAAAAACAAATACCTTATGTTAACACACGTATATGGAATCTAAAAAAAAAGGTTCTGAAGATCCTAGGGGTAGGACAGGAATAAAGACGCAGACATAGAGAATGGACTTGAGGACACGGGAAGGGGGAAGGGTAAGCTGAGACGAAGTGAGAGAGTGGCATTGACATATATACACTACCAAATGTAAAACAGCTAGCTAGTGGGCAGCAGCGGCATAGCACTGGGATATCAGCTCTGTGCTTTGTGACCACCTAGAGGAGTGGGATATGGAGGGTGGGAGGGAGATGAAAGAGTGAGGGGATATGGGGATATATGTATATTTATAGCTGATTCACTTTGTTATACAGCAGCAACTAACACAACAATGTAAAGCAATTATACTCCAATAAAGATGTTAAAAAACAAAAATAATACATAGGTGGCAGCTTATTCAAAAGGCAGAGACGAACATTTCATTTGTATAGTAGTAATGCCTCATCTTTTCTCTTTTCATTTTGATGATTCATTATTTAAACTTCAAATTTTCCCTGACTCCATGTACCTGCATACTCTTTAATATTCACCATAATCTGCACAAGTATACACACACACACACACACACACCCCTGACTTTATTTCCCACCAGCTGTACTTTGTGTCCTGGACCTGCATTCTTCCTTTGATGTACCCTCCTCCATACAGTCATCAGAGGATTTTGGAAGCATCTACTCATTCTAAATTCTGGTGCTCTAGTTGCTGGCCTATTTAAAGCCACAGGTCACTGAGCTATAGATGACTTCCATTAGCTAGCATTAGCACTATGAGGATGGGGAGAGGTAAAACCTCTGGAGCCCCAGCTTTGTGATATTAGGGGCAAAGGATGAGAAAGAATAAGATGACAGAATAGGAAAGAGAAAAGAAATGAATAAGGACAGTTCAGTGAGCCTCAAGGCCTATCTAATCCATTCTAAGAACCAAAATGAATAAATGTAAGTTTATCTTCAGAGCTATTCATATACATGATTTTGAACACCAAGATAAGTGGTCTAAGCTTAAATCTGCTCCCACACAGGATCTAAAATTCCTTCAGTGGAGGGATCACAGGTTCCAGTGCCCATGGGGCCAGGCAGGAAATGTAAATAAGAGCACCAGGCTGGGATTAAGGCAAGAGCAAGTGGTGTTTATTGTGGAAAGTAGAGATTACATGACTCAGTAAAGGATGCAGCTACTTCTCAGGTCTTTCTGGTTGTTCCCTTTCAAATAGTGGGGGCCTAGAGTTGCCAAACCTTATTTTTCAAGAGGAGTACTGCAAGTGGACATAATCCAGTTTGGAAATGCACAACTTCTAGGTTTTTCCAGACAGCAGCGGTGGCCAAAGAAGTCTGGGGTGATGCAGGTTAGCTTCTCATCTACAAACTCACTACCAGGCTACAAGGAAAGCACCTTTTAGACCAAAATCTGCCACACACAGACTTTTTTTTAGACATACCCTGAGTGGCAAGCAAGGAAAGAAAAAGTTAATATAACATGTTCTTTCTAGAAGTCTCACTCTGGCCTTTTAGGTGCTCTGATCACAGTCTTATTAAAGGTTTACTCAAGGCAGGAACTGAAAGATTCCTGAGGTACTGTTCTGTACCCTCTTGCTGGTATGATGCAATCCTAAAAGCTCCTAAACCAATGGATATACAAGGATGGATTAGAGAACAACCTGGGGTGCTCAGGCATGACCCATAATCATCTTTGCAGGATTTTAAAACATACATGAGCAGCCGGTGCATACATCCTGCTGAATACCTTTAGTTTCACTACTGAAAACTAGTTCTAACATTCATTCAAGATAAGTAAAAAGACCAGAATTTCACCATTAAAAATCCATTTTTGAAAGAAAGCAAAATGAGGCTTAAAACAGCTGTCTCAGGTACTTGGCCCTTTCTACCAATTACTCGATTTGGCTGATCATCTCACCCACCAAGGACTAAAACTAGGCTAATATGCCAGATCTGTAGCACAATACTGATAATTCTGAAGCATTTTCCATTACAGACATTTTACCAAGGAGGAATTTCATTTATTTTTCTAAAATATCTCCATTTTAAAATATTGGCACCTAATTCAAATTATTTTTTAAAATATCATCTACCGAATAAAACATACATTTATTTGGCAGGCTGCTGTTTTGTGGTCCCTGCTTTTATAAGAGTTAAAATTTTTTTTTTGTTTTTTTAGAGTTAAATAATTAGAAAATTGTAATAAGAGACTTAATAAACTAGAATGAATGGGTTTTAGTCTGAATATAAATGGCTACCAGCCCCTTTCTGTGTGAGGAGATGTATTTAAAGAGTGAGAAGGGAATGGAGAGAAAGATATTCTAATATACAAAATGGGAAGAAGGGAGAGTAAAGACGAGTTGAAGACCACAATGAGTAATTGGCAGCTGTTCCAATTCTGCAGCCAGTTATCCCACTCATCCTCCTCTGTATGGGGCAAGGAGTAACAGCTGGGCCTAGAGGGGTCTTCTTTGAGTAGTGTGCATCTTAGCATTTTAGCAGGAATAGGTCTCACTGTGTGCTCACTTCATGGCATATTTTGTGTCTTTAAGTACTCTTGATACTAAAATATGTTACTCTGTTTTCCAAAATCTAATTGCAGTGTTTTTTCAACCTTTTAAAAGGAGTCCCATATAAGAATTATTGAATCATGATCTTTGGGAGCTGTGTCTAATCATACAAACTTTTAAATGCTCCACAGACAATTTGAATCATACTAAAGTTTGAAAATTACTACTCCATATATTAATTGGATTAAACAGTCAACATAAGGCACAGGTGGTTTAAAGCAGTGTTCCACCATGCAGGATTCATTATGAGAGAAAGATCAACAGAGGAGACTGGAAAAAATGAAAGGGGTGGTAAGGAGACCATATATACAGGATCTCCTTCACGGGTCCAAATCCCCAACCCTGATCATTTGAGTGCCATTCTTGCAGCCCATGTCCTTTATTTCACTATTTCTTTACCTTTTCCCTCTTAACCACCTCTTTCTTCCTCCCTTTGTACAATCAGCCTTATTTTCTCATGGCTTTGCTCACTCTAATTGACTTACTCCATTTTACCACTGCAATCATTCCTCAACTCACTCCTTCTCTAAGAACTTTTTAAAACAAATTGCCCATGTTTGTATTCTACAGCTTGACTGTGGTGGTGGCTACATAACTCTATATATCTGTCAAAACTCATGGACCTGCACACCTGAAAAAGATGAATTTTACTGTATATAAATTATACTTAAACCTGACTATAAAAATAAATTACATATTTTTAAAAATCCTATTTTCAGTTCCATTTGCTTCTCTCTGAATCTACAAACAAGAATAAGAAGAGGAGAAGCAGAAAATACTGGGTATAAATTTTGCAATGCTAATTGAAATAGCATGTTTTATTTGTGTTTTAATATACCTTTACCAAGTTGGATAGTTAAAAATAAATCCAGACATATAGCTTTTCTTTTACTCTGAAATGAGGACTACCGGCACAACCAATGGAGTGTAGCCAAAGGGGTCTAAATTAGGAAAGAAGTGGTTAAGACACCCATTTACTATTTTACAGTTTGAGACTCAATTTTCTCTTGGATTGAAAGAAAAGAATAATCTTTCTCTCACTGCCAACTTATTTTTTTAGAGGAGAAAAATTACCCCTTTTAAGTAGAGATGAATTGGAGTCTTCCTTTGATAGTAGACAGTCTTTCCTTAGGGTCTCATCAGTGCAGCTATGAGAGAGTGAAAGGATAACACAATTAGTAAAGTTTGATAAACATGCTTCCTCCTCAGAACTGTTTCATCAGGTGCTTTTATCACCAGAATTACGAGAGCCCTGGAACTACAGCAGGGTTTGGGGAAATGATTCATCAGGTTATGCAGCTCTTACAGGGCTCCAATCCCATAAATTGTCTTTAGTGCCCTATCTTGGCTGAGTTCTAATTACAATAGGTCATGTTAATGTGCTCAAGGTTTCTATGTCCATGCAGATTTGGAACTAAAGTACCTTCTAGAAATATTATTTCTAATCTCATTTGTGTCTATATACTCTTATGATTAACTGCTAATGAGATTTTGTAATACTGGAATTGTTTGTTTTGAACATGTGGGAGGTTTGTTTTTCATAGTACCATAATAAAACATTGCCACTTGCCATTTTATTTCCCTCAGTGCAAGTCAATATTTTAAATCCTTTCTGTGCATTTATTTTTTTTCTATGCCCACATCTAATAGTATGCTCTTATTTCCAAGTTACAGTGTTGACTGTCTCTGTTTTCCAATAGCATGGCATTCATAAGACAGAAGTGCCAATACTCCCACTAACTCTAAGTAAAGGTATTTTCCGTTTGATTTTTCTTCATAATTGATAACTTCACTAGTCTGTTTCAGAGTTAAATTTCAGATGGTCTGTGCTCGCTTCCGCAGCACATATACTAAATTTCAGATGGTCTGGGCTGAGATAATGTAAACACAAGGAAATGTGACTAGCTGACCAAATGATGGCCTTATAAAGCGAAAAATTTGGTAGTTCCAAGTATGATGTGATTTCTGAATCCTGGGAAGACACCTCTTCCCTAAACTTGTTCCCTAATTATTAAATTCCTTTCCCCAGAAAACTCACTTCATGAAATTTCAAGTTGACCACCTGTCATCTCTTCCATTTTTCCTGCATTTCATGCTTCAAGATCTTTGAAAATTTTTTATTTCAATATTTTAGATATTTGTCCAAAAAGCCTTTAAAGTGCAAATATGCTCAGGGAGAAACATCAACCACTGACACCTTAATGAACTTAGTTTCATTAGATGACAGAGTGGAATGAGGAGGAGAGAAATGAAAGATTTTTTGCAGTTCAGAAAGTTGATTTTTATTTAGGATTTCAAGGCTCAGGACAGCCAGAAGTCCATTTATCTTTTACTCATTTGTAACTGAATAAAATTTCTATCTCTTATTGAAAGGAAGTTTTCGTAAGTAGACAACAGGTGAGACCTTCATAATCAAGAGGGGAAGACCTGCAGGTAAGAAGCCTGGAGTGAGAAAGTTGGGAAAATAAGTTAACAATTCAGAAAATTTTTAAGTGATGGAATAATATAATATGTGGCATAAAGGTAAGAATTATTAAAATTGTGAATCCAATGGGATTTCTTTTCAGATACTTCAGGTACAAGTGTGGTATAAAATTTTCTATATTGTCCATAAAATTCAATAAATTAGCTTGGTTTGAAATATCATTTAACCACTTTTTTCTTATTTTCTTGGGATTGAGGCTAAAAGAATTTCATTGCATTTCCACTAGAAATGAGTTTGTTCAGTGAGTTCCTTTAAATGCAATTAAAAGCTACCTATGATCTGAGTAATTTATTTTTATCAGAAAAAAAGAAATATGCGTAAGTTACCAGATAATGGGTTTTTAGATCTCCATTAACAGCCATCTGGTAAGATTTCATGTTACTACTTCAGTGGCTATTTTTAGGATGCTGTTTAATGAATCAGATTAAGTGGCAGCTCAATTTCACAATCTAGGTCATGGGATCATAGCTGTGGAGGACAAGAGTGAGTATCTGAACCATAGAAACATCCTTTGCCACAATTTCCATGTTAATTATATTATATGAAAACAGATTCAATTGGAAAGCTCTGATTCAGATTTTTTGCAATATTTAACAGTTTATTGCTTGTTTTCATTGCTAAAATAGCTAAATATTCGTCCCCCAGCTAAAAATCTAGAAATTTTCTTTGCTTTTCCTCTATTCTTTATCTTTCATATTGTAACAATTTCCATGTCAATATAATCCTATCATTATTTTCTTTTCATATTTCATCACTACTATATTCAAGAATATTCTAGATCTTCCCAGTATCAGCTAAAAAAGAAATATATATATCTCCTTACAAATTATTTATATTCTGCCATCAGTTTCTTTGCCCTTTTAGAGCCAAATGGGTCACTTCATCACTCCACAAATCCAGTATTCCAGATATGCTATGAAACTTCTGCTACCATTGTTGGCTCTTTCAAGCTATTATTCCTGCTTTTCTCTGGGTATGAAAATCCATCTTATCTTGTCTACCTATTGAAGGCATACTTATACCAGATTCAAGATTAAACATTTCAATTAAATATACTTCATAGGCCTACCTGAGCACACTATGCTAAGTGCTAGGTGCTCACATGTTCTCTTCCCTGTGAAGTTATCTCCACACTCCAACATCAGATTTAAGACCTACATTTCTGTGACCAAACTACACATTGTATGAGACTTCCTTTCAGCTTTCATTTCACCTTGACTTGTGCTAGTTACCTGTTTAAATGGTTGCCTCCTTCACTGTATTGTAAGCTCCTACAGAATATGCTTAAGACCTAATATGATGCTTTATGTAAGACAATCCTTTTGTTGAAGTAATAAGGAGATAAATGAATAAATGTCGATTAAAATGTGGATGAATGGACTTCTTGTTCCAGAATATAGATACTCAAGTTTACTCCTCCCACCTAAACACTGAATGACTGTAAATGTATTAAATTACAAACAAATTCATTAAAGTTCTGAGAATGAAAGGAGGGAAACTATTAAACTAAAATTAAGACATTTCAGGAAAATTAAGGAAAAGTATTCACAGGAGAAAAATGCAGCAAAGGAAGGAAATTTTGTTTCATGTTGTATTTTGTTCTGTTCTTTTGTTTTCTATGAAGAAATGTTCTGGAGTCAATAAATTAACAACTTAGAATCGGAGGAGGAACACAAAATGAGATAATTGATCAAAAATTACAATCGCATAGGCAGCACAAATCAGCATCCCCAATAAGCACAGCAGCTATGTTTGTTTCTGGACTGCAGGCAGGCACATACTAAGCAAACTGAACAACTGATGCAGGGGAAGCTAGAGAATAATAAGACTGGAAGTTATTGCTACATGACCAACTTCTCCAAAAGTGTTTTAAACAATAACTATTTTATCTTCTCATGAATATATGGGTTCAGATATGGGTCAGTATTGTTCTGCTGCTGCACAAGGGACATTAAGTCAGCAGCAGTCAGCTGGTAACTGGGCTGGGCTTGAAGATCCAAGACGGCTTCACTCACATTGCTGGTGTCTAAGGGTTCCTCCACATGGCTGTTCTCTCTCCACATGGCTAGTCTGGGCTTCTTCACAGCATGGTGGTCTTAGGATAGTGGGGCTTCTTATAGGGCCACTGGCTTCCAAGTGGTGAAGACAGAAACTAAAGACTTTTTAAAGCCAAGACTGGGAAGATACAAAAAGTCATTTGTGCTGTATTCTATTGGTCAAACAGGGACCAGGGATAGCCCAGATACCCGCAGAGGAGAAACAGACTCCATAATTAATACAGTCAAGGAAAAGTCACATTGCAAACTAGCATGTGGGATGAGAAGTATTTTTGTGACCAATTTTGGAAACACATAATTCTGCCCTCTGTCCACAATTCCTTCCCTCAGGTAAAATACACTCAACCCTCTCCCCAAAATTTCAAAATTTCATTCTATTATAG
This sequence comes from Lipotes vexillifer, assembly GCF_000442215.2. NCBI lineage: Eukaryota > Metazoa > Chordata > Mammalia > Artiodactyla > Lipotidae > Lipotes > Lipotes vexillifer. The sequence continues at coordinate 246,460 of NW_006777810.1, forward strand.
TATCAGGCCCAGGCTTGAGGACCAGGATTTCTTTATCTACATCAGGTCCAGATGAGAATAATTCCTTCAAACCCAGTTCTTTGGATGCAGCATCTTAACTTCAGAGACATATGAATAAAAACCAAAAAGGGGTCTTCCCCTACTGTCACCCAACCATATAATGGGGAAACAGAGACAATAACTGAAGTAGACCTTCTCATTCCAAAAGTGGGGGAACAGGAGACACACAATAGTCACTTATCCATAACAACCTTAAAATCCACTGAGCATATGTCACCAATTCCTACTGCTCTGAGGACAGGAAGTGTCCATTAATTACAATCCACCTCTGCTCCCATGGAGTGATTCTCCTCAGCGCATGATTTCACCCTCTGCTTTATGTTCCATAAAAGAGTGCCAATATCTTCAGTTGAGTGGTTTTCTCTGCTTGCTTCTTGCCTGTAAAATTTAGGGGCCCAGGGGTCTTCTCTTTTCATTTCAAACTCTTAACCCTTTCAGTTCAAACTGGTACAATTCCTATAAAATAAATATGACTTTCCATTATATCAAATTACAATGTACTCCATATCCATTCATCAATTGATGAGCACTTAGATGCTTCCATATCTTGACTATTGTAAATAGTGTCACAATGAATATAGGGGTGCATATATCTTTTCAAATTAGTGTTTTTGTTTTCTTTGGATAAATACCCAGAGATGGAATTGCTAGACTGTATGGTAGTTCTATTTTTATTTTTTTTAAAGAACCTCCATACTGTTTCCCATAGTGGCTATACCAATTTACAGTCTCACCAACAGTGCATGAGGGTTCCCTTTTCTCCACATCCTTGACAACACTTGTTATTTCTTGTCTTTTTGATAACAGCCATTCTGACAGGTGTGAGATGATATCTCACTGTGGTTTTGATTTATATTTCCATAATGATTAGTGATGTTGCACATCTTCTCATGTACCTGTTGACCATCTGTATGTCTTCTTTGGAAAATTGTCTATTCAGGCCCTCTGCCCATTTTTAAATTGGGTTTTTTGTTTGTTTTTGATGTTGAGTTGTATGAGTTCTTTGTATATTTTGGATATTAACCCCTTGTCAGATATACAGTTTGCAAATAGCTTCTCCCATTCAGTAGGCAGCCTTTCCATTTTGTTGATAGTTTCCTTTGCTGTGCAAAAGCTTTTTTAGTTTGATGTAGTCTCATTTGTTTACTTTTGCTTTTGTTTCCCTTGACTGAGGAGACATATCCAAAAAGTATTGCTAAGAACAATGTCAAAAAGTGTACTGCCTATTTTCTTCTAGAAGTTTTATGGTTTCAGCTCTTACACTTAAGTCTTGAATCCATTTTGAGTTTATTTTTGTATATAGTGTGAGAAAGTAGTACAGTTTGGTTCTTTTGCATGCAGTTGTCCAGTTTTCCCCCCATACCATTTATTGAAGAGTCTGTCTTCTCCTTGTTGTATATTATCACCTCCTTTGTTGTAGATTAACTGCCCATATAAGTGTGGGTTCGTTTCTGGGCTCTCTATTCACATAGATCTTCATCGACCTATGTGTTTGTTTTTGCGCCAGTGCCATATGGTTTTGATTACTGCAGCTTTGTAGTATAGCTTGAAATCAGGGAGCATGGTATCTCCTATTTTGTTTTTTTTGTTTTGTTTGTTTGTGGTATGCAGGCCTCTCACTCTTGTGGCCTCTCCCATTGCGGACGACAGGCTCCGGACGCGCAGGCTCAGTGGCCATGGCTCACAGGCCTAGACGCTCCGCAGCATGTGGGATCTTCCCAGACAAGGGCATGAACCCGTGTCCCCTGCAGCGGCAGGTGGACTCTCAACCACTGTGCCACCAGGAAAGCCCCCTAATTTGTTTTTTATTCTTAAAATTGTTTTGCCTATTCAGGGTCTTTGTGTTTACATACAAATTTTAGAATTATCTGTTCTAGTTCTGTGAAAAATGCCATTAGTATTTTGATAGGGATTACACTGAATCTATAGATTGCCTTGGATAGTATGCTCATTTTAACAATATTAATTCTTCCAATCCATTGACACGGTATATCCTTCTGTTTGTGTCATCTTCAATTTTTTTCATCAGTATCTCAGCTCTCTGAGTCCAGGTCTTTTAACTCCTTAGTTAGATTTATTCCCATGTATTTTATTCTTTTTATGCAATTGTGAATGGGATTGTTTCTTAATTTCTTTTTTTGATAGTTCATTGCTAGTGTATAGAAACACAACAGATTTTTGTATATTAATTTTTTTTTTTTTTTTTTTTTTTTTTTGCGATATGTGGGCCTCTCACTGTCGTGGCCCCTCCCGTTGCCAGATGCGCAAGCTCAGCGGCCATGGCCCACGGGCCCAGCCTCTCCGCGGCATGTGGGATCCTCCCGGACCGGGGCACGAACCCGTATCCCCTGCATCGGCAGGCGGACTCTCAACCACTGCGCCACCAGGGAGGCCCCTGTATATTAATTTTTAATCTTGCAAGTTTACCAAATTTGTTGATGAGTTCTAGTAGTTTTTTTCATGGTGTCTTTAGGGTTTTCTACATACAGAATCATATCACCCACAAACAATGACAGTTCTTCCTTTCCAGTTGGATTCCTTTTATTTCTTTTTCGTGTCTTGTTGCTGTGGCTAGGACTTCCAATATTATGTTGAATAAAAGTGGTAATAGTGGGCATTACTCAGTCATAAAAAAGAATGAAATCTTGCCATTTGCAACAACATAGACGCACACAGAGGGTATTATGCTAAGTGAAATAAGTCAGACAAAGAAAGACAAATACTGTATGATTTCACTTATATGTGGAATCTAAAAAACAAAACAAATGAACAAATATAACCAAAGAGAAACAAACTCATAGACACAGAGAACAAACAAGTGGTTTCCAGATGGTGGGTGGAGAGGCATAGGTGAGAGAGATTAAGAGGTATAAACTTTCAGTTACAAAATATATGAGCCACAGGTATGAAATGTAAAGTGTGAGGAATGTAGTCAATAATTATGTAATATTTTTGTATGGTGACAGATGACAACTAGACTTATCATGGTGATCATTTTGAAATGTAGAGAAATATTGAATCACTATGTTGTGTATCAGGAATTAAAATAGTTTTATAGGTCAATTATACTTCAAAAACAAATAAACAAATTCATAGAAAAAGAGATCAGATTTTTGGCTACCAGAGCCAGGGGTGGAGGGGAGGGGGAATTTGATGAAGGTTGTCAAAATGTACAAACTTCCAATTATAGTATAAATAAGTACTAGAGATGTAATGTACAACATGATAAAGATAATTACAACTGCTGTGTGTTACAAATGAAAGTTGTTAAGAGAGTAAATCCCAAGTGTTCTCATCACCAGGTAAATAATTTTTTTTCTATTTCTTTACTGTTGTACCTATATGAAATAATGGGTGTTCACTAAACCTATCATGGTAATCATTTCATGGTGTATGTAAATCAAATCATTATGTTGTACATCTTAAATTTATACAGTGTTTTATGTCAATTATATCTCAATAAAACTGAAAATAACAACAAAGTGAAAAAAATAAAATTAAAAAATTATAATGCACACCAGTAGACAAAGGCCACATCTACAAATATCTTCAAAACATGCTTCCCTCTACTTTGGTTTGTGAATAAGGTGTCATGGGACAAATCACTTAAAATTCGTAGAAGCTCTTCTGTCAAACTGAGAGGTCAAAGCACTACGTTTTCAAATTTTCTGAGATCCTAATAAATACCCTTGACTTGATATTGACCTTGAGGTCACATTTTCCAGGCAAGCACCTGGATTTGATCTTGGTTCTGTATCCAGGGAGCCTTGGGGACTTTGTACCAGTTAGAGAAGCTGAGACTGAGAATCAGTTTTATTATCAACCCTGGCAAGTCCTAAGTTACATGTAGTTCCTCTAAATTCTACTTGAAAATGAAACAGCTGTTTTTTTGTTGATTTCTCTCACCTTACTTCAAAATAGGTTCTTAAATGAAGTCAGTTAGCATTTTCAATATGGGACAAACACCCATAGCCAGATCCATGAGTTAATTAGATACATTCCTCTCTTCCAGGATATCATAGGTACAGTGTTATCAAACATTCCACCAACAAATGAAACAGGCTGAATTTTCTCCACCCTCCAAAAACAATTTCCTCACTGCCTTTCTATTCTCCACAACAGGCTCTTCTCCATCTTGCAGGCCTTCACCTGTATTTGGTCATTAAGTCAATAATGCACATATAAAGTCTTTGTTAGTGCAAAAGACACTGAATTTTATTTCAGTTGATTATCTGTTCCAGTGTGACTGACTGACAGCCCCAGCTGCTACACCATGATTGCAGTCCTCTTGCAGGCTACTCATAGCCAATACCTGAGTGTGGCAGGGATGCTATGGCAGATTCATCTTTATGGTAACAAATGCACCCAAAACTTAGAGATTTAAAAATCACAACCACTGTATTTGTTCATAATTCTTTGGCTCAGGATTTTGAGCAGAGCTTTCCCAGGCAGTGGCTTCTGCTCCATGCAGTATTGGCTGAGGTCAGTCTCTCAGTTGCATTCCT
>NW_006777810.1:251391-265034 GCF_000442215.2 Lipotes vexillifer
TTCCTGCTATCTGGGCTGGGAAATAAGATCCAAAAAGTCTTTGTTCACCTGTTTGGCACCACTGTGCTCTTCTATGTGGACTTTTCTTCTTTATGTGGCTAAAGTGGGCTTCTTCATGGTCATCTCAGTGTATGCAGACTTCTTATGTGGCATCTCATTTCCAAGAGAGATCACTACAAGCAGTGAAGGAAGACACTGCAGACCTAAGGCTCAGTCACAGAAGTTATACACAGTCACTTCTGTTGCACTGCATCAGCCAAAACAGCTCATAGTCCCAGCACAGACTGATGCAGAAGGGAAATAAATTCCACATTTGAAAGGAGTGAGTAGCAACCATGAAAATACAACACTTGGAATCTTCTGCCACAGGGAAAGTCACAGATTGACATTTCTAGCTGCTGCACCGTGAACCAGCACTATATACATGCAAAGGCCACACCACCACTATACACATGCTCCCAGCCAATTACTCAGAGAGGCAGAGACACTGAGGCAGGCCCATCCTACAAGATATGGGAATTCTCTGACAGCCTACTTTGGACTGCGAGCTCCTCAAGACCCTGACATAAAGTTGCCCTCCTAAATCAAGTTCCATTCTCCAGTTCCAGAATAATTAATACATTTTCTGGTTATCAGTAATACACTAGTTAGTTAGAATATGTTACCGATGTTGGAAGGGCAACAATACAAGCTTTTTATTGCTTTGACTATAAAAGAAGTTAACTAGAAAAATGAAAAAGAAGAAATTATTCTAAGAAAAAAACAGGGTAAAGTACCCAACATTATTAGTATGGTTTCAAGTCCTATCAAATGAAAGTGTTTATTATAAAATCATGGGTATGAGGTGATTGGAGGATGATTAGTGGGACAGATGGAAGGTGCTTGAATTTTGTCACCTTTTCCCTCAAAGCTGAAGTTCCTCATGACAGGCTATGGGGACAGGCAGAGGAAGAAAGAAGTAACTCATTGTCTTTATGGAAATGCACACATTACTTTTATAAATATTTCTATAGCTGAAAATAATGACCACCAAGGAGAAATGAGGAAAGACTAGCTGGACTTAGCAGAAATCTGGGAATGCTCCTTTCTTCCATCTAAGGTAGGGGCCCCACTTTCCAACAACAATGGTTATCAACCTCACCTTACTGGCTTTCAGTGTAACAGAGAAGAACAAACCCAACTCCATATTGGATCTATCCCTTTAGCTCTAAAGTTTGTTCTCTGTTGCCTGTGCTCAGTCGTGCTGGCTCTGCATCCTTGTAAAAGAATGTTGTCCAGAGCCTAAAATATACACGATAGCCCATTCTCAAGGCTCTGCCTCCCAGGCTTGACCTTTAAAGGTATAACACTTTTCATTCATATAGACATAAAAAGTTGTGGTACAGAGAATAACATTTGTCTTGTTGGAGGTTTATAGGAACATTGTGACCAGACCTATGTGGACAGCTTTAAGAACAAATGTTCTGGCACCCAGAAGTTTTCAACAATGAGCCACATCCCCTCCCTTTTTAGTATAAAATAAGCTTGAATTCTACCTCAAGTAAGATGGTTGTTTGGGACACTAGTCCACCATCTTCTTGGTCTGCTGGCTTTCCAAATAAAGCTGCTATTCTTTGCCCCAACACCTCATCTCTCAATTTATTTGCCTTCGTACGGTGAGAAGTAGGAGCTTGGACTCAGTAACATTAGTGTTGTCACCTGTTCCTATGAGGGGTAGGGCTAGATGATCTCCCAGGTTCTTTTCAGTTCCACTATTCTTCTATTCAGTTCTGTTATTCTTAATAATGTTTAAGAACATTATTACAACTCCATTTGGACTGGACCATTTCCATTTTTAATTCCAAAGCTGTAATCAGATTTCACGTAGATGCCATTCAAGTGCAATCTATTCAATCAATATATATAAAATCAACAGAGCACCTCTAGCAATTACAGTGCACTAGCTATATTCTATACAGCCTCAATTCAAATTCCAATCTTATGGACAGAGAGTACTCTTTCTTTTTGCACTTAAATATAAAAGGCAAACAGATGGAGTAGGACAGAGCATCTTTACAATCATAAAAATCATCTTATTGCCCTAATTAGCATACACATAAACATACACTCATCTCAATAGACAACACCAAATTTATGGGTAGACATGCTATATGAAAGTTTCAAGTATTTCTTCTTAAAGTGGAATGTTTTAATATTGATACATTTTATTGTTTTTCATTTATAATTTTGAATTGAAAATGATTTGGAAAACATCCAAATCTTAATGGAAATAAATACCAGAGTTCTGTCTACAGAGATGATTTCATATACAGAGAGAAACAGGGAAACAAAGGGAAGGGAAGGGAAGGGAAGACTTTGCAATGCTTTAAACTGGCTGCCATTATCTTTATCCCTAGGTAGTTCTGAACAGCACTAACAGTTGTGCTTTGTTATTCAATAAAATGTTTCTTTGCAATTACTCATGTTCTAATTTTACCTTGAAGGAGTTTGTAAAAGAAAGAAACAAGGGCGGCATTGGTGGAAATAACTCAAAAACATATTTTTTTAAGTTAGATACACTTGAAAGAAAAGAAATGGAAATGTTCAGGAGATCTGTTTCTGCACCTAAAGCTATGTGCAAAAGAACACATCTGAAAAATAGAGCTATGGTTCCAAGTTGTGGTTTAACATCCAGGATTTCATAGGGTTATTAAGTGTACCACAGTATCTATTAAGTACTGACCTTTGCCACAGAAACTTGGCATGAACTGTTCTCTTCAGGAAACAGATACAGCCAGAGAACCTCTGGTTTCTGTTAGATTTATGCAGAATATTGAGCTGATCAAGCTGTGTTTATGGTAGCTGTCTAAATACAGACTGTGGAAAAACATGATAAATTATCCTAAAAAGGGAAAGGTGAAGTGCTTATTAATTAAGTGGTCTGAAAATTAACTTTCAGTTAAACTATTTTTAATGAATTTCCTAGTGATTAAGCAATTATTCACTTAGTTTACCCTATTATTCCAAGAAAACCATAAAAATCCCATAATGATAAAGGAAATAGCAAACATATCATAAAGAAAGATGTCCGCTCTGGATGAGATTTTATATATGGTGACATTTTCCTGCTTTAAATTCTTCAATAGTTAACTTGGCATCTATCCAGTACTTACTATGTCAGGCACTGTTTTATGGGAGGTATATATAAAACCATTCTATTCTCACAAGTACCATATGAGGTAGCCAGCATTATTATCCACATTTTCCATATAAGGACACTAAGGCACAGAGAGGTAAATACCTTCTCACTAAGTCACACATCCTCTCAGAAGCTTAAAAAGGTGTATTTGGCTTAACTTACAAGACCTGCTCTGATGTGGTCTTTGGTCTCCTTTGGAGCCAGTCTTCCCTTCTTCTCAAATCCTCAATGTCACCTTGCCAACCTGCTTCAGTTCCTTGAACAAGAAATATCCTCTCAAGTTCATCACTATTTCCGCCTCCCAGTCAGCCTTAATTATCCTTGAAAATGCAAAGGGGTCCCTTCATTGACCCTTCTTTATCTTGACTCCTTTTCCTATGTCCTCCAATAAGTATCCTATGGTTTTCTCTGTCACTGAACCTATCAAGTGAACTATAAGTTACCTATTTATCTCTTCTGAGGTAAAAAATTGTCATCTTCTCTATATCAGACTCCATAATTACTCAGTTGTACAATGCCACTGATAACTGAATTCACCTTAAACCTATTCCCAGCTTTGAGCATAAAAAAATATATAACATGTACAGTTCAGTTGTAATGTGGAAACAAAAGCATGTATTAAACATACCTATTCCCCCAAAGAGGGCACAGCATATTATAGTGCAAGTACATAGTGCCTGTTTGATAAGGTTTGTAAAATGACTAAACGAACATGAAGAAAAATAAATGATTTCTGACTTCATCTTGTAATGGTTATAATAATCTTGAATAATTGTTTGATGTAAAATAATACTAGGTGGATTTGTCCATCTTGTAAAAATGTATCTTTATACAGAAGTTTTCAATTAACAAACAATAATATTGTTGTTTCCCCCTTATCACCCTGAAATACAGCAGAATGAGATGAATGGTATAAAATTTAGAAAAATGTAGAAAATATTTAGAAAAAAATTTAGAAGAAAAGAACAATGCAATTTTCCTGAGAGGTAAATAAGTTTGCCAAACCCAACGTGTGAAAGAAAGCTTTAATTATCTACCAAGTACCTAGACATCAGAAGAAAGATTAGAGTAAGGAAGAATTAAAAGACTAACTAGATCTCTGGAAGCAAAGTGTACCTTAGTGATTCCTGGGTATAGTTTGTTACGGGGCTTATATGTAACTTCTGGAAATGCTGATGAAAGAAACTGGTTCCTGACTGTACCAGCAAACCTACTTATAAAATCTGACACGCTTAAATGTCTTGATACCTAAGGTCAATGTCTGTCAACTTCCTCAGAGAAGAAATAATTTGTGTGAAATACCTTCATGTGCTAGGGAAATGCACTCCCATAAAGGAGGGGCACCAGAGAAAGACAATATTCAAGAATAGTTGCCCATAATGATAAATCCTCACCAAGGTGCTACATCATTTAGGTTGGGTTAACTGAGTCATTTTCCTCTAACTCCTGAAAATGAAGAGATATTGGTAGTAACTAGGAAGATTCGTAACTACAGTAACATATTTCAGAAACATCTTCAAGATCTTGAACAACATTTCATAAGATAACAGCTATTATCATGTAAACCAAGAGTCTTTCATAACAGAGAAAACAGATTGTAAAAGGAGTTAAATTATCCAACACCCACCTGGTCAACACATAACTGTTTACAAGTATCATTTTGGCTACTTAATCATTGCTTTAGTTCCAGCATGTCTTTCACTTTTCAATCTGAAATCAAGAAATCTTTCCATTCTCTTTTATTCTTTTCTAAACTATCCCTTAACATGTTCTTTCCACTGGTTTTAAATTATGACATTTTACATATTTATTGGGTTTATATGCCTTAAATATTTGAAGATAATAATCTATACCTGGTCTAAGAATTTGCCACATAAATATGAACACTTATTTAAATTAACAATAATTCTCTAGAACCCAATGACATGCCTACAATTACCTTAGATGGGTGGGATAAAAATCTCTGTCCACTGACTCAAATATATAGTTATCATAGTTTGTTCAAATTATTTAAATGATTGTGTATTTTGAAACATCTGAAGTCAGAGAAAATTGTAATGAGCTTTTTCCCTTGTTTTTCTGGATCTAGGAGATTTTTATTTGAGAGGAATAAAACCAAAATTAATCAAATCAAATATTGGCATTTCTATACAATTATTTCATGTTTATAACTATTTTAAATTTCAAAAAATATACAGTGGAGGCATAGTACATATTATTAAAGGAATCAAAGTTATAAATGAAAGATCCTATTCAGGTTGTAAAATGTGTAGGGTAGAACCAAATGACAACCAGTAATAATATTAATGGCTTCATATTATCTTCTCTGTATATATTTTATTATACTTCCAAATTCATCAAGCACTGTACCCAGGGAGGCTAGTCTACATAGACTACATCAATGGGTTCCTTTCCCTCTGGCTTCCAGTTGGATTGAGCCAATGGGAGACACTGGCAGGAGAACAGAGGTTAAAGAGGGTATATGGTAGTCTGAATAATGGCCCCTCAAAGATACCCAAATATTAATCCCTAGAACCTGTGAACTTTTATGGAAAAAGTAAATTTGTAGGTATGATTAAGAATTTTGAGATGGGGAGATTTGTCTGTTTTATCCCAATGGGCCCAATGTAGACACAAGGTTCTTTATAAGAGGGAAGTAGGATGGTTAGAGAGAGAGAGGAGAGAGAAGGCAATGTAAGGACAGAAGCAGAGGTCTGAAAGTCAGAGAGAGATTTGAAGATGCTACCCTACTGGCTTTATAGCTAGAGGAAGGGGCCAAGAGCCAAGGAATGCCAGTACCCTCCAGAAGCTGAAAAAGGCAAGGAAACAGATTGACCCCTCAAGTCTCCAGAAGGAACACAGCCTTGCTAACACCTTGACTTAGCCCAGTGAGACCCATGTAGGACTTCTGACCTACAAGACTGTAAGATAATAAATTTGTGTTGTTGTAAGCCACTAAGATTGTGGAGATTTGTTACAGCAACAAGAGAACACTAATACACAGAGCAAGTACAAGCTATTCCTTCTCTCAGCTCCCTCCATGCAAGTTTGCCATCAGCTGAATGAGTTCCTCTACTGAAGGCCTCAGCTCCTATCAAATGGCACTCTTCATGCAGCATCTACCTTCTCTGGGGTCCAGTAATTACTCCATCCCTTCCCCTTTAGGCCTCAGGGCCATCCTGCACATCCCTTGTTGGTTTCTTTAAAACTGGCCCAATCCTATGTAAGGAAATAAACTAATTACCCAATGTTTCCTGTTGAGATCCTAAAATCCTACAATATGCAACTGTGTCTTGAACAGACAATTACCCAGATTTAGTCCTGCTGAGTATTACTCTGTGTACTTTACTTATGTGTCTATTACCATTTTATTCATGTGGCACCATATTCATCTGTTTAAATTCATTCTTTCAAAATACCTGTATTGATCGTCAGCTGTGTACCAGCCTTTGTGCTATTACTGAGCATACAACACTGAATGAAGGTAGGCAAGGAATTGACCTAATACAGTTTGCAACTTTATGGGGAAATCCACATGCAAATAAATGAATCTAGATACAGACCTTAAACCCTTCACAAAAATTAATTCAAAACAGATCACAGACCTAAATTAAAATGCAAAACTATAAGACTCCTAGAAGATAACAGAGGAGAAAACTTCGATGACCGTTGGTATGGTAGTGACTTTTACACACAACATCAAAGACACAATTCATAAAACAAATAACTGATAACTTGGTCTTCATTAAAATTAAAAACTATGTCAAAAGAATGAGAAGGAAAGCCACAGAATGGGAGAAAATATTTGTAAAAGACACATATGATGAAGAACTGTTATCCAAAATACACAAGAAACTCTTAAAACTCAACAAAATAAAACAAGCAACCCAAATAAAAAATGGTCAAAGACCTTAACAGACACCACATCAAAGAACATATACAGATGGCAAATAAGCCAAAAAATATATGCTCTACACACTGTAAGTCAGCAAGGAAATGCAAGTGAAATAAAATAAGATACCACTACACATCTATTAGAATGGCCAAAATCCAGGACACTGACAACACCAAATGCTGATGAGAAAATGGAACAACAGGAACACTTATTCACTGCTGAAGAGGATGCAAAATTGTACAGTCATTTTGGAAGACACTTTGGTGGTTTTTTAACAAAGCTAAACATACTCTCACCATATGATCTAGCAGTTGTGCACCTTGTGCTCTTCTGGATTTGAAAACTTGTGTTCACACAGAAACCTACATACACAGATGTTTATAGCAGCTTTATTCATAATTGCCAAAACTTGGAAGCAACCAAGATGTCCTTCAGTAGGTGAATGGATAAAAAAATAAAACTGGTACATTCAGACAATGGAATATTATTCAGCACTAACAAGAAATGAGCTCTCAAACCCCAAAAAGACATGGAGGAAACAAGCGCATATTAAGAAGTGAAAGAAGGCAATCTGAAAAAGCTACATATTGCATGATTCCAATTATGTGACATTCTGGAAACAGCAAGACTATGGATATGTAAAAAGATCAGTGATTTCCAGGGGGTAGGGAGAGTGGTAGAGGGGTGAGTAGGCAGAGCAGAGAGGATTTTTAGGGCAGTGAAAATACTCTGTATGATACTATAAGGATGCATACATTTGTCCGGACTCATAGAATGCACAACAACAGTGAACCCTAATGTGAACTATGGACTTTGAGTGATTATGATATCTTAATGTAAGTTCATAAATTGTAACAAATGTTTGACTACAGGTGGTGTTGATAATAGAGGGGTCCACGCATGTGTGGCAACAGGAATTATATAGAAAATCTCTGTATCTTCTTCTCAATTTTGCTGTGAACTTAAAACTTCTCAAAAAAAAATAAAGTCTTAAAAAATAGAGTAACCTATTTTTTAAAAAATAAAAAGGGAATACTGTTGAGACCCAGATCAGAGGGTTGTTTTGAGTAACATACATAAAGTATTTAGGTCAGTGCCAGACACATAGTAAGGGCTCAGTGTGTCTTAGGCATAACTATTACTATTTGCCCTGAGTGCATACTCATTTTCAAATCACACAAAGCACAAATAAATGTTCATCCTACAAAGTCTCACAAACTCAGATAAAGGGTGGTCAAACAATGAAAAATATTTTTAAATGTAATGTATTTAAGCAACATAAAATATTTCCAAAAATATACATCCATCAAGACATAAAAATGAAATAATCATTTTTGTTTTAAATAATTTGCTGTTGTCTGAGCTAGCAATCCAGAGGCGCTTTAGTAATGGTAAAGAGGTTTCCCTAACCACCATTACAGAATTTGCAACAAGCTGAGTTGCAATGAGGATACACTGTCTTTATGGTTCTTAAGTGTACACTTTTGAAATGCTGTAAAATCCACTTAATTAGATGAGGGCCTATAATACAAATGTTATAGCTATATCTCCAAGAACTCAATCTAAATCAAACTATTTATTTCTCTCAAATATTTTCATAAGTTGTTATAATAAAAATAAATCTGTAATCCAGGCCTGTGAGTGAAACACATTTTGTGCACATAGGTAAAATAATACAAAACAAAAGAAGAAGGCAGCATTCCTACTTTGAGAGGGGACAGAAAGAAGTGAGAGCTCGGACAGGAAATCTCCATTTGGTTGAATTAATTGTTTCATTTATCCAGATGTAAGTCAATAAGCTAGCTTTTCAAGGTGCAGGAAAAAAATTAGGTATAAGATTCCTGTCAAGTGCATTTTCAGCCAATTTTTTAATATTTCCACAAGATATTTTACAATCTGCTTTCTTGTTTTAATTCTATCGTTTCTCAGAATCCCAGATCAGATTTTACCAGGGTTTTCTTTTGTGCTATTTATAGAAAAGAAGGGTGAAACAACCTTTACAAACATTCAGTAAACAGTCAGCCTAAATTACCATAAGGGTTGGAAAATATGAGATTCTTTGTGTCCATATGAAGAACTGAATGGTCCCAATCAGGGATGATTTCATCAGACTAAAACCCAAAGTGGCTAGAAGGGACAGACCTGGTATTGGTAGCAGGCCAATTCTGTGCACTTTTGGTCCACATATTTCAGACTGAAGTAGAATAGGTCTTTAAGCTGGCCATGGCATGAAGTCAAGAGCAAAGTCCCGGGCTTCCCTGGTGGCGCAGTGCTTGAGAGTCCGCCTGCCGATGCAGGAGACGCGGGTTCGTGCCCCGTTGCGGGAGGATCCCACGTGCCGCGGAGCGGCTGGGCCCGTGAGCCATGGCCGCTGGGCCTGCGCGTCCGGAGCCTGTGCTCCGCAGATGGGAGAGGCCACAACAGTGAGAGGCCCGCATAACGCAAGGAAAAAAAAAAAAAAAAAAAAAAGAGTAAAGTCCCTAGCTTATTAGGAAAGAAACCAAAAACACCCAAAAAACTCACTACTTAAAACTCAGAGTTTTCTAAAAGTGTACTACCCGGGACTTGTTTTGAGCAGTTATAGTAAGACACACAGACACAGAAATAATTGCCATGAAGGAGGAAGTTTTTTATTATATTCACAGTGTCCTAGAAACAGAAGACATGGCACATCAGGCATGGAAGCACCTTACAGAGATAAGCAGGCAGACAGACATTGGAACTGAGGGTGGGAGCTTCTATTGCAGTTTCAGATTTCCAGGAAAGGTATGGGCAAAGCAAGGTAAGCAAGCAGAACAAATTATGATTGGATAGTTGGAATAATTTCAGTGGGCTCTAGCTATAGGAGTGGTCTCCAATTGTCCATTACCTGGCCCTGTAGCGGATCCAGATTGTATAAGTGTGATAAAAGGAGAGATTTGGGGGAGGGAGGTGGTATGAGCTTTGGCTGGGGATTGGTTGGTTTGGATACCAGAGGCATGATGGCAGGCAATTTGTTAGCTCTTCGAATTGGTTAACCGTGGAAGGCGTTAACCTACCAATCCTCAAGTTCCAAAATGCCAGAGCAGCAAGAATAGAGAAAGTGAGAAACTACAGTTAATTCACAGAGAAAAGGAAGTAAAGGAAGGTCCTTTTTTGCTCCATACTCAAGAAAATATATTTTGCCATAAAGTACAAAAATTGGGATAAGGAATAAGAGCACATCAAAATGCCAATACTGGAAAAAGCATTTTCTTTGTTTCCCTTCTTTCCTGGATTTTGTCCCTCAACTTCCAGTCATGTTGTTGTCCCCAAACTTTAATTTCAGTCTCCTCAGCCTAGTAAGAATCCAATCACAAGTGTAAACATTTTTCCCTAGTGCCCCCAGAAAATGCTTTCACGGGAAAATCCGTAAGTGTGAGGCTCACCTCATGTGCTTGAATTCTTTCAAGGATTACAGCATCCCTGCAAATTCTTTCCTGTTTCCCTTCAGAGCCCAGCAATTGCTTTCTTTTGGTGTTATTTTTTGTCAAGCTTTTATAATTGCTATCATTAACAAGCTTCTTTATTATGCTCTCTGAGCTTCCTTTTTGAAGGATGTTTTTTACTGGATAGGTCACTTTCTTTCAGCACTTTGAAGATATTATTCCAGAGTATTATGCTTCCATTGTTTCCCCTGAGAAGTCAGCTGTTGGGATAATTATTGTTTCTTTGAAAATAATCTTGTTTTCTTCTCTGGTTTCTCTTAATATCCACTCTTTCTTTTATTTCCTAGTTTTACTGTGAAGTGCCAAAATATGGATTTCTTTTTATTTATATTGCTTCTGATCCTATAAGTCTTCTTAAATTTGTAACTTAGACTCTTTCTTCATTTTTGGAAAATTTTCAGCCATTTTCTTCTCAAATATTGATGCTGTCCTATTCTCTCTCTTTTTCCAGAACTCTAATTACATAAATATTATATCTCCTCTCTGCAAATCTTACTCTCTTTCTCTTTTCTATTTTCCATTCTTTTGTCTCTCTGTGCTTCATGCTGGTAACTTCCTTCAGTTCTTTCTTCAAGCAATTTTTAATCTACCATTAAACATATCAATTAAATTATTTCTTTTAGCTACTTTTTAAATTTTAGAATATATACTCATTTAATATATTTTTTAGCTTGCTAATAAAATTTTCAATTTTGTTTTCTACTCCTTTGATCATATTAAGCTAGTTATTTTAAGGTCTGTTACTGATACTATATCATCTATATCCTCTATGGGAATCTTCACACTTTGTTTCTCTTGATTTTCTAACATGATGGCTTGTTTCCTCATGAGCCTCATCTCTCAGTGAGTTCACTGGATTCACCGACCCATCCATTGATCATTTTCCTAGTTCCCAAATATATATTTGGAATGGATATACATAGATATAGGCAAAATTCTCACAAGACAAAACCTTCACCTTCAAAGTAAGAGCCAAGTAAAAGCCCCTGAAACATCTTAGTAAAGATAAGATGCCAAGATAGTAAATCAATAATGCATCCTGGGAGAACGGCAGGGATTAATGCTACTCTCAAAGACTTAAATGATATTGCCGTAGTAGCCTCATTTAATTCACTAGTCTGATCAGTGCAAAAATTGAATAAATCATGGTGGATAACAACAGCCCACTGCAAACTTAATCAAGTGACAGCCCCAACTGTAACTGCTGCTCTAAATGTAGTATCTATTCTAGAGCAAATTAACACAATTCTGTTCACATGGTATGTGAATACTGATCTGGTGAGAATTTTCTTTTTGATAATTATTAAGAGGAAAAATCAGAATTAGTTTTCATTCACCTGATGTAGACAACAATCTATACTTCTGGTTTTACCTGAAGGCTATTAATTACCTTGCCCTCTATCAGAATTCTGTGTGAAGGAACAAGAACTACTTGGGCATATGAATTAATGTAATCCACTATATTGATGATATTATGTAATTGATCCTGACGAATAAGAAATGGCAAGGGTTCTGAATACCTTAATGAGAGACATACACCCTAAAGAGTGAGAAGTAAGCACTAAAAAGGCCAGGTACATCAGTGAAGTCAAAGGACAAGTTTTGTACCTTGCATCTCACACTACTAAGAAAGAAGCAGAACTCTTAGTAGTAGTAGGATTCTTTGAGATTTGGAGGCAGCATATATTGTACTTAGCAAGATGGCCCTGGACCACTTTTTGGATGAGGCAGGAGGGCCTGGCTTTGATTGGGCCTCAAAAAGGGTCCTAGGGCTTCCCTGGTGGCACAGTAGTTGAGAGTCCGCCTGCCGATGCAGGGGACACGGGTTCGTGCCCCGGTCCGGGAAGATCCCACATGCCACGGAGCGGCTGGGCCCGTGAGCCATGGCCGCTGAGCCTGCGCGTCTGGAGCCTGTGCTCCGCAACGGGAGAGGCCATGACAGTGAGAGGCCTGCATACCGCAAAAAAAAAAAAAAAAAAAAAAAATAGGGTCCTGTACCTCAGGACATATGATTCAAAATATTCCATGGTAGTATAAGTACCTGTGGTAGAGAAAGTACCAAACAAAACCATGCCATATATAGGGAAGAACTATATATCAATTGATAAATGGCTCTTATAGGCCAATGAGTTCTGACAGAATCTGAGTGACTGACTACAGGATACCATGCAGCCAAAGTGCTCATTATGAAGTAGATATTATCAAGCTCACTGCTACAGACTGAATGTTTGTGTCCCCTTAAATTTCTTTTTTTTTAAATTTCTTTTCTTTTATTTACTTATTTTTGGCTGCATTGGGTCTTCGTTGCTGTGCACAGGCTTTCTCTAGTTGCGGTGAGCAGGGGCTACTCTACATTGTGGTGCGCGGGCTCCTCATTGTGGTGGCTTCTCTCGTGGCAGA
Organism: Lipotes vexillifer; assembly: GCF_000442215.2. NCBI lineage: Eukaryota > Metazoa > Chordata > Mammalia > Artiodactyla > Lipotidae > Lipotes > Lipotes vexillifer. Next base: position 264,332 of record NW_006777810.1, read on the forward strand.
GCGCGGGCTCTAGGTGTGCAGGCTTCAGTAGTTGTGGTACATAGGCTCAGTAGCTGTGGCTCGTGGGCTCTAGAGCACAGGCTCAGCAGCTGTGGTGCACGGGCTTAGTTGCTCCGCGGCACGTGGGATCTTCCCAGACCAGGGATCAAACCCGTGTCCCCTGTATTGGCAGGAGGATTCTTAACCACTACGCCACCAGGGAAGTCGCTGTGTTCCCTTAAATTTCATATGTTGAAAACCTAATCCCCAGTGTGATAGTATTTTGAAGTAGGCCTTTGGAAGATGATTAGGTTATGAGGGTAGAGCCCTCATGAATAGGATTAGTGCCTTTAAGAAAAAGATCCCAGAGAGCTCGCTTGCCCCTTCCACCATGTCAGGACACAGTGAGAAGGTGGTTGTCCATGAATTAGGAAGCGGTCCCTCTCCAGACACCACATCTGCTGGCACCTTGATCTTGGACCTCTAGCCTCTAGAACTGTGAGAAATAAATTTCTACTGTTTATGAAACACTATAATATTCTGCTATAGCACCCTGAATGGACTAAGATACTTACCAAGTCACAAGATTAGGGAATGGAAGAAACTGTGAAACAATCTGTCATGTTATGGGCAGTATATTCGGAATTATGATTAAGCAAGTCCAGAGACCACAAGTAAGTAGTGAAAATAGAAGGCTAGTATCCTCTTTATCCCTTACACTCTT
>NW_006777810.1:265044-333254 GCF_000442215.2 Lipotes vexillifer
CCTCTCCATCAACTCACGTGCATGGCCCTAAGGGAGTTTCCCTGTGATGAAATGACAGAGGAGGAAAGAGACCAAACTTAGTTCAAAGATGGATCAGCTTAGTAAGTGGATACAAGCCAAAAATAAACTACTATTGGACTACTCCATTCAGGAGAGTCCTGATGGACCACAGTGAGGGAAAACTCTCCTGAAGGTCTAACTTTTAGACAGTGACTCAGGTCATCCATTTTATTTAGAAAAAGAAGTGGCCAAAGGTATACTCAGATTCTTGAGCAGTGGCAAATGCCTTAGATGGTTGATCAGGAGCCTGAAAAGAACAATATTGAAAGATTGTGTTAGAAGCATGAGGATGGAACTATGAGAATAGGTACAAAGCATGAGCACTTTTCCATGAGAGACTATCCCATAGAAAAGAGTCACTAAAGAAGCAAATTACAGGATAAGTTCATGTGCCCTCTCCTGTGCCTTTCACTCTTCTTTTCTTGGGAGATTTTCCCCAATAAATCATGTTAACAAGGATCTCCATTTCACATTCTGCATCTAGGGAACCTGACCTATGACAACTGGAGATAAAACTATCCTGTCATCAAACAAAGACAAGAAACTAATCCTCTTAGACTGAAATCTGAGTGATGAAAAAAATTCTCTGAGAATGTAGAACCATAGGCCTTCTATCATATGGGTTTAAAATCTGAACACATATTACCTTTGTGGTCCAGAAAAATCACATTAAAAAAAAACATAAATAAACTTCAAAAAATGAACTTTATGTGGTCCAGGTTGGCAATACTCCCATGTGCCTCTGTTCTTTCAGATAGAAAAAAAAAAAAAAGAAAAAAATTCTTCCTGAAGGGATACGTGTTCCATCAAGGTCTGCTATCTTTCCTACATTTAAAACCTGTTGAATATGAGTTCATGATCCACAATAACAAAACACATTAAAAAAAAAAAGCTATTATGCATGATAGTCAACAGAAACAATAAGTAGTATGGATACCCTGTAGGCTGTTATATAAATATATATATATATTATAAAAATATAAATATATATATATATAATGTGACACATGATATGAAGTAATGATATTAAAATATTTAGATAAATTAAAGAAGCATACAAATAGGCAAAGAATATGACTATAAATAAGTAAAGAAGATTTAAAAAGACAGACAGACACACACACACACACACACACACACACACACACACACACACAATGCAAATAGGACCTCCATCTCTGTCTACATATAAAATCATTAGAATTCAAATCTAAATGGATGTGCATGTCAAGAAACTGATTCTGAAGTTTATATGGAAAAGCAAAGACCCAGAATAGCCAATACAATATTGAAGAAGAGCAAAGTCAGAGGATAGGCACTACCTAACTTTAAAACTAACTACAAAGCTACAGTAAGGAAAACAGTGTAATACTGGTGAAGGAATAGACAAATAGAGCAATGGAACAATGTACAGAGACCAAAAAAACACCCACATAAATGTCATCAACTGATCTTTGACAAAGGAGCAAGGGCAATCCAATGGAGAAAGGATAGTCTTTTAAACAAACAGTGCTAGAACAAGTGAACATCCACATGCAAACAACAAGAAAAATTAATATATACACTGACTTTACAACCTTCAAAAAAATTAAATTAATTCAAAATGGATTGTGACCAAAATATAAAATGCAAAACTAAATAACTTGTAGAAAATAACATGGGAGAAAATTTAGATGACTTTGGGCTTGGCAATAAGTTTTATCCATGAAAGAAAAATTGATAAGTTAAAATGCATTAAAAAAAAAAAAACTGCTCCAGGAAACAAGGATGAGATAAGCCACAAATGAGGAGAAAATATTTGCGAAATACTTATCTGAAACAGAACTTGTATTCAAAATATATAAATAACTCTTCAAACTTAACAATGAAAAAACAAACCACCTAATTTTTCTTTTTTTTTTTTTTTTTTTTTTTTTTTTTTGCAGAACGCGGGACTCTCACTGTTGTGGACTCTCCCGTTGCGGAGCACAGGCTCCGGATGCGCAGGCTCAGCGGCCATGGCTCACGGGCCCAGCCGCTCCGCGGCATGTGGGATCCTCCCGGACCGGGGCACGAAACCGTGTCCCCTACATCGGCAGGTGGACTCTCAACCACTGCGCCACCAGGGAAGCCCCCTGTTCACATTTTTTACGTGGTTTTATAAGGTAAAATATAGTGAATGAAGGGAAATGCAGAGAAAATGCAGCCTGCTCTGTGATTCAGAAATGTGCATCTTGGGAGGCAAGAAACACAAATCCAGTAACTTCAGGTAACTCAATAATTCACAGTTTGTGGAAATTTAAAGAAACAATAACTACTGGAAAAGAAAAAGTGACCGAACATTGTTAACATTAGTGGTCTTCAGAAAACTGTGTAGCAAAGTTAACAAATGTAAACAAAAAGAAAATAAACCACATTTCAAACAGATGTTTCACACTCAGACACTCTGGGAATGAAATGAATGGCAAGCCAAAAACTAGAGGCTCTTTACTTTATCAAGTCATTTATACAATGGGAGGAGAGGAAAGTCTGCAACCTAAAAAGAAGGTAAGAATTTCTTTAAAAATGCATTATTTTATCAGGTACATTGATTGATTTAATATACCAAAGACTTAAAATATACTTATATGTAATACATGTACATGCATTCATACATATCTGGACTTAACTAGAAAAGAGGATCTGGCAAAAAATCTCAAAATTAAAGAGCTGGTCTGTTTGAGTAAGGGTTATCCATAAGTGATTATGTTATAAATTTGCAATGATATTTGTAAAATAGCTATTGTTTTAAATGTTTTAAAAGAGATGTTATTAGCTCAGGATAAAAATACAATATTCTTCCATACCTTCCTCCTGTAATCAAAAAAGCATATAAATTTATTTTTTCAAAAGTGGAGATGATGAGTAGGAAACAGTGTCATGGTGCAGAATAGTACATAAAGAAGTTTGCCTTATGTTTAAAGAGATGCTAGAACATCATGGGCCAGCTAGGAGGCCTGTCTAAAACAGACATGAGGTATAAAAGGACAGCAGGATACAATTGCTGAGCAGGGAGAATACTTCCTGTATTAGACATGTAAACAAGACTCCAGAAACAGCAAAGGAATGGCCTACTTGTGCCTGGTATATAGCAAGAGAGAGGCCACATATAGCATCAGTCCTGAAAAGGGATGGATTCTTAAAAAAAAAAAAAAGCCAGAAGTTTCTGACAGGAAAACATGATGGAAAAAAAAAAAGTGACTAGATCAGACATAAAGACTATATATATAGTAACTCATGGGTCATGGGAGTCATTTCCTGTTTAGAAGAGCTTTATTTCTATATCAGTGCTTCTCAGGGTTCTTGTCATCAGTAAGAATAGAGGCAGTTGATTCCACCACAAGTAAACACTTCCAAAGGAATGACAGAGACTGGATGAGAAAAGAATGAAAGGGAAGAAATTTATAAATTGAGATTGCTTTTTGGTTAACGTTGCTTCAGTTTGTTGGCTCTTTGGTTAGTGGTTTCATTTGGGGGGGGGGGATATTTCAGGGGTATATTGATGTTATTCTAGATATCTGAATGCTAACACTGGAGAAGTATCTTTTAATAATAAATGATACACAAGCTCCAGTGAACCTAAATCAAATTTGAAAGCAAAATATTGGGACTCACGTGTAAAGCAAAGGTAAACCAGTACCTGGTATATACTGGCAAGCATGCAGTTCACAATATAACAAAAGATGGTGGGTTTAATTTTTTTGTGAAATGGAAAATGCATATTTTAAATAGTGAAACAAAAAGACTTACCAAAGATTCACTTAATGTGTATATACACACATGAACACACACACACACACACACCACTCCCTCCTCAAATTTAAAATGTGCATCTATTAATTATATGCAAAATTGTATGAATTTGTCTTCATGGAATAAAGTTAATGCTCTTTTAGAACTTTTTTTCATAGTTTTAGCTGTGTTTTAATTTACTTTCAGCTCCCCTAACATTGATTCACCATGGATTCTCATTGCAGCTTAAAGTATATCCACTGAGTGTATTTCACATTTCAGACAATTAGTATGCTTTACATTTTTACAGTAAATGTGAAGTATTCATTCAAACAGGTAAGTCAAGATATATAGGGACTAAAATACATTTAAGAAAAGATCAGGTCTTCCCTGGTGGCGCAGTGGTTGAGAGTCCACCTGCCGATGCAGGGGACATGGGTTCGTGCCCCGGTCCGGGAAGATCCCACATGCCGCGGAGCGGCTGGCCCCGTGAGCCATGGCCGCTGAGCCTGCGCGTCCGGAGCCTGTGCTCCGCAACGGGAGAGACCACAACAGTGAGAGGCCCGCGTACAGTAAGTAAGTAAAGTAAGTAAGTAAGTAAATAAATAAATAAATAAATTTTAAAAAATGCTAAACATCCTCAAAGCTTATAGAAGCCATCATGTAACATAAATTGCCATAAACTCTGCTTGATACTTTAAAAATTGTAACTTGATTATTAGTTCAATACTGATTTTCAGCAAATAACCTTTCAAGAAATTGGTCATTTGGAATATTGGCTTTTTGAGGATTTATATTTTTCTACCCCAGAAATCTGACTTACAATCAAATTGTTACTTTCTCTCACCATGCTTTAGCCACACTAACACATGTCCGTCCCTTCAACACATGCTCCTTCCATAAAGCAGTCCTTTTGGATATTATTCCATTTGGTTAAACACTTTCACTCTTTCTTATTTGCCTAATGAAATCCTAATTATTGTCAACCATATGTCAGGTATGGAAAACATTACCTCAACCTCACAGTAGATGATACAACCTTATACCAAAGCTGTAGTTACACATTTATTGGTTTCATATTTGACTGATTTTGATAGATTGAATTATTTTTCAACAAATATTTATTATCATCCCCCTTGATGCAGAGTATATTTCCCTGTTATATTGATGTTGAGATTGGTCATGTGAATCCTTTAACTAATGGAATACGCGCTAGCCTGAGCCAAGAACTTAAGAAGCACTATTGGTTTCTGCCTGCCGTCGTGCTATTGCTCTTTTGCTTTTGCTATGAGAAGAATGTGAACTGGATAGCCAGAGAATGAGAAATGTTTGGAGCCAAACTGCCTCCAATCTGCATCCTGGGGTCAAGTTCAGCATAGCCAAAGCCAACCCAGAGGCTGTGCATGAAAAAAAAAATAATGATTTGATTTTAAATTGGTCAGTTTAGGGGTGAATTGTTATATAGCATTACTGTGACAATTGCCAACTACTACGATGACTACTTCCAAAACTATACTGAAATAATTCTTCAATAAATGAACACATAAAAATAGAAATAACATAAATTGTTTCCATAGCCTAATGGTTAAATAAAACATGGTTCATTCTTTTGAAGGTAACTGTATATTAACTAAAGATTCTGCTTTCAATTTTAACTTTTAATACCTGTGCTAACAAAATAATACATTTTGGGCAAATAATACAGCTCATTATAAAAAGTCAGTATATATACAGAATTCCAAAGACATTTTTCAAATCATCCAAAATGAATTATTCACACACACAATTATTAATATTCTGGAGGAGGATGTATATCAATAGATAAATAAATACAAAGATAGAAATTTTATAAATAATGGGGTCACATTATATAAGTTATTTTAAAATTAAAACATTATAACTGCATTTGAATTGAGCAGAAAGAAATATATTGAAGTAACACTGAAGGAAATGCTAAACCCCATAAGAATATTATCTCCTAAAAATAAAATCTTCTCTATTTAGAAGAAATAGTTTAAAAATTAAAAGGATTAAATCATGTCTTCATATTACATATTTCAAATGTAGATAGTATATATTTATTTTATGAATTATTAATTGACATTCTCACACTGTTATCAAAAAATTTCCCCATCTCAATTTTTTAATTAGCCTCACAAATGTCAAGGTTTATTGCATTTCCATTCTATTTTGTAACCAGTTTCTCCATAGTTGTTTAGATTTAGGTAAATTTAATGTTCACTACTAGTCCTCTTTCTTAGATGTCATTACTGAGTTCTTTATTTAAATTCATCTCTCATCTCAATTTTCTTCAAAAGGGAGTCATGAGTGCATTATTACATGAGTCTTTCAGGATTTAAGAATGTTTATCAGTTGTTTCTGAACTTGAATGATACATTGGCTTAAAATAATTTTACTCTGTAAGTTATATTTTCATTCAAACATATCCTAATTGTCTTATGTCACTGGGTATTTCTGCTTAAAAATCTAAAGCCAACTGAACATTTTCCTCTTCACAGGGTTCTAGATTTTTTGCTTGAAGAATCCTTTGTTTTTACTTGAATTATAATAATGTTCATAGACTATATCAGAATTTTTGATGATTTTTTTCTGAATCAACATTTCTTGGAATTTAATTTTGCTTTTTTTTTTTTTTTTTTTAATTTTTTTTTTTTTTTCTTGCGTTATGCGGGCCTCTCACTGTTGTGGCCTCTCACATTTGCGGAGCACAGGCTCCGGACGCGCAGGCTCAGCGGCCATGGCTCACGGGCCCAGCCGCTCCGCGGCATGTGGGATCCTCCCGAAACGGGGCACGAACCCGCGTCTCCTGCATCGGCAGGCGGACTCTCAAGCACTGCGCCACCAGGGAAGCCCTAATTTTGCTTTTTGATATGCAGATTTAGTTGTATTTTCATTTCAAGGAATTTTTTCATACTATTGTTTTGAGCTTTACAAATTTTTAATGAGATAGGAAACTGCTTATATTAAAACTGTAGGTAAAAATATTGAGGTTATAAAACTGATGTGAGAGAAAAGACACTTATTTACACAGGAGAAAAAGCAAAAAGATTGTGTAGAAATACACACTAAAGTGATTCAATGTTTATACTGGATTGGCATGGATGATTTGTGTTTACATCTCCCTCCTCCATGACACAGGTATTTTGTTTGTTCTGTTTTTTAGATAATGAGCTTTTGAGGTTTCAAACAAACACGAAAGAGAACAAAAGTTATAGCCAGACTGGTTGGAGGTCAAAATTCAGCTCAAGCTTTTATTAAATTATCTTGGGAAAGTTTCCTAGTTTCTCTGAGATTCAGTTTGCTCATCTGAAAGTTGAGGTTAGAAAGAACTGTTCCATAGTCATATGAATTAAGTGGGATAAAGTAAAGCACTCAGTATCAACAAGTAATAAATAACCAATAAAATGCCTCATATTTATTGTCTTTTCAATAACTCTGTTGCTACTACCTTAGTCCAAGCCACCTTTAACTATTTCTTGTCTACTCTTATGACTTCACTAAGTCATTCTCCATACAGCGATAATGGGGAAGAGAAGTTAATGAGGGCATATATACTAGGCTGTCAGTAATTTTTCTAATGTTGCAGAATAGAGTGTGTGAGTGAGGTTGTTTAGCTTTTATGTTTTCACTGTCAACTGAAATCATCAAGGCCGGTTCATCCACAATGAACCATTAAGAGAAGAAAGGCTGATAAATAGTGAAGATGAAAAGGGGTGTGGGAGGGTGTGGAGAGAGAAGGCCGACTGATGCAGATCTATGTATACTCTGGCAGATTTACTTAGCGGGTAATGGTATATAACAAGACACAAAATCACCAGTGATCCATTTGGAACAATAAAAGTAGAGTGAGTCTGAAGGCTGTACAATCTGTCTAGCAAACACTGGGCATGTCTGGAAAGGAGGTGTTCCACATGGAAGGACACAGTTAAGCCATATTTACAGGAAGCACTCTATCAGCGTGACAGGGTAAAATGAGGAGTCTGACTCCATGTTTTGTTGTTGTTTTTACTTCTGACAGCTTTTAAACCACTCAAAAGCACTGTGCTAAACAGAAGAAGCCAGATACAAAAGGCTTCATACTGTATGATTCTATTTACATGAAATGCCTAGGGAAGACAAAACTATAAAGAAGGAAACCAGAACAGTGCTTGCCTGGAGCTGGGAATGGGAACATAGAGTGACTGCAAAGGGGCACAAGGGAACTTTTTGGATCATCGAAGTGTTCTAGAACTGGATTGTGGTCATGGTTGCAAAATCACATACATTTACTGAAAAATCATTGAGCAGGACATTTATAGTAAGTGAAATGTATGTCATGGAAATTATACCTCAATAAAAAAAATGAACTACCAGAAAAAAAGAGATCTACAAAATGCAACCTCCTTTCATATTGTTAGATTCAAAAGACATGAAACTACATTTTAATAGTCTAAAAATAAAATAGGAAAATGACACAACTGTATACATTGTTTATTGACTATATGCATATAATTAATACAGAGAGTTGCTATTACACCCCGATTTTTAGAGTGATTCCCCATATTAAGTGATTACTTATATTAAATGGACACTTTAATAAACACTATTTTTCAATATTAAAAAAATTTTTATGACAAAAAAATTTTTTATGACAAAAAATTAAGTCATGACAAATTCATGTGCTTCTTGTTTTTTAACTCATCTAGATTGGGTTGACAATAATGCTACTAAAAATGGGTTGTGCAACCTAAACTGTTTTTATGTTTTACTTCATTAGCACTCATGGTAGCAAAAGCCAGTCTTAGTAGCAAAAGCCAGTCTTAAAAGTTTTACTGACTAGAAATAAAGAAGATATTTTAAAGCCACAGTGGGAAACTCAGAATATTTTTTTTTTACTTTCTTTCTAAAATAAGATGTTGCCTCATAACTTTAAAACTCATTTTTATAATTTTAAACTGAATTTAAAATAATCTTCATAAATTTATTATTTATTTTTAAACTCTATGTTCAATCCTTCACCAGTAGTCAGTCTATTTACTTTATAATGTAAAAGTTAAATTTAGTGCTCACTTCGGCAGCACATATTTTAAAATTGGAATAATACAGAGATTAGCCTGGCCCCTGCGCAAGGATGACCCGCAAAGTTGTGTAGCGTTCCAGATTTTTGTTATAAAGTAGAAACTAACACACCATTGTAAAGCAATTATACTCCAATAAAGACGTTTTAAAAAAAGTTAAATTTAAATTAATTTAAATTATCTATCAATAATAAAAATGGTTACATGAATTACCTATCAAGATTTCTGACTGAAAATAAAATTCTAATGTATAAGGGGTTGTATGATAACTTTATCTCCTATTTCATTTGGCAATTGTTAAATTACGGAATATGCAATAACATAAGGAGAAATTCTGTTTTAACTTTCTAACTTTTGTTGATAATCCTTACATTTTTACTCATTTTATTTATACACCCATGACAAATTAAACTTAAGATACTACACACTGAAGCACAGTCTTAGTGAGCTCAACTAGTATGCATGTCTGGCTACTTTGACTCATCACATGGGCACAATAACATCCAAACTGGTCTGTACAATCCTGTTCACTAATGCTTGTTAACTGATCACAGGCTTGGATGTTGCATCATCAATTCCTATAAGTTTCTAAAAGCATATTCACAATTTTTGTACTCATCTCTGTATGAATCATTAAGCCACCATTTGCAGAGCAGCACTAGTTCACAGGCTACCCTTTGAGTTGCAGTGACATAGAGATATAATTTAAAAAGTAATCATTAGAACAAAATCTCTGGAGAAATATAAAATAACCTAGAATTCTCTGACATAAATTGTACCAGTGTTTTCTTAGGTCAGTCTCCCAAGGCAATAGAAATAAAAACAAAAATAAACAAATGGGACCTAATCAAACTTACAAGCTTTTGCACAGCAAAGGAAACCATAGAAAAAAAAAAAAAAAGACAACCTATAGAATGGGAGAAAATATTTGCAAATGATGCAACCGACAAGTGTTTAATCTCCAAAATACACAAACAGCTCATACAACTCAACAACAACAACAAAAATACAAATAACCCAACTGAAAAATGGGCAGAAGACCTTAATAGACATTTTTCCAAAGAAGACATACAGATGGCCAGTAGGCACATGAGAAGATGCTCAACATCACTAATTATTAGAGAAATGCAAATCAAAACTACAATAAGGTACCACCTCACACTGGTCAGAATGGCCATGATTAAAAAGACTACAAATAACAAATGCTGGAGAGGGTGTGGAGAAAAGGGAACCCTCCATTTAAAACTGTAAGTTTTAATGTAAGTTGGTACAGCCACTATGGAAAACAGTATGGAGGTTCCTCAGAAAATGAAAAATAGAACTACCATATGATCCAGCAATCCCACTCCTGGGCATATACTCAGACAAAACTATAATTAAAAAGATACATGCACCCCTATGTTCATAGCAGCACTATTCACAATAGCCAAGACATGGAAACAACTTAAATGTCCATCTAAAGATGAATGGATAAAGAAGATGTGATACATATATACAATGGAATACTACTCAGCCATGAAAAAGAATGAAATAATGCCATTTGCAGCAACATGGCTGCAACTAGAGACGATCATACTAAGTGAAGAAAGTCAGGAAGAGAAAGACAAATACCATATGATTTCACTTATATGTAGAATCTAAAATATGACACAAATGAACCTATCTACAAAATAGAAACAGACTCACAGAGAACAGACTTGTTGCCACGGGGGAGGTGGGGAGGGAGAGGGATGGACCAGGAGTTTGTGGTTATTAGATGCAAACTATTACACTTAGAATAGATAAACAACAAGGTCCTACTGTATCTCACAGGGAACTATATCCAGTCTCCTGCAGTAAACCATAATGGAAAAGAATTTTTAAAAAGAATGTATATATGTGTATAACTGAGTCATTTTGCTGTACAGCAGAAATTAGCACAACACTGTAAATCAACTATACTTCAATAAAAATAAAATAACCTAGAGACAAAAATATGTTCCTTGGAATGAAAGACTCAAAAAGAAGCAATACACTCAGAAAGTATTACATAAAATATGTTTCTGGGACTAGAAATACTTATATCAATAAGTGTAAATAGAGAAAAATGCTTCCTTAAAATGAAAAAAATTCTCAAAATGCATCACACAGTATGTATAAACATAGATTCAAGATGATAAAAATAAAAATATGAACAGTCACATAAGATAATTACAATGTTTAAAAAGGTTGAAGTAGAAAAAAAGAGACCAAAAAAAAAAAGGTAGTTCCTATTGCTAAAGAGTACCATCAGTAGTCAGTTCTAGAATTTAAAAATATCTAGGCACCAAATTACACAGCATCAATATTCTTACACAAAAACATCAGGAAATTAAAAAAGAAATAAGAAAAAGAAGTATTTTTTCAGTATGTGACAGATCATATGAACAAAATTAAGAGATATGTAAATGCCCAAACAGTATACTCAGTAAGTTAAATCTGAAAACTAAGAATATACCTACTTTTGGGCTTCCCTGGTGGCGCAGTGCTTGGGAGTCCGCCTGCCGATGCAGGAGACGCGGGTTCGTGCCCCGTTTCGGGAGGATCCCACGTGCCGCGGAGCGGCCGGGCCCGTGAGCCATGGCCACTGGGCCTGCGCATCCGGAGCCTGTGCTCCGCAAATGGGAGAGGCCACAACAGTGAGAGGCCCGCATAACGCAAGAAAAAAAAATATACCTACTTTTCAGCTTCCCCAAGATCATTTGTAAAAATAGCCATATAGTACGCCTCACAAAACTCTCCATAAATTTCAAAATAAAAATAATACAAACAATATCCTCTGAGCATAATTCAATTAAAGTAAAAATTAATAACACCCAACATAAACAAGCATGCAAGAAATGTTTTGAAGTCCCTCTTAATCAGTTATTAAGACAAAGGAAATATATAGACATACAAATATTTTATATACATAATATATATGTTTGTATATATATATATATATATATATAAATATACAAACATATATATGAAAGGATAACAGGAAACATCCAAGGATGAAGATTACAATGATTTGCAAATACTATCGGATTTCTTAGATAAACCAAGAAAATCAATATTATTATTACTACACCTAGTACCACTACCACTAACAATAATATATACTATTACAAATAACAAGAATATACATTATAAAAAAATAATTTAATAATGTGACATTTAAGATTTGCAAATAAATAAAAATCAACAGAAAATATGATTAAAAACTGTCTAAAATGACTGCAAAACATAAATTCAGATAAAATAATAAAAGACATACCTTACTCTTGGATAGGGACACTCAAAGTCAGAAAACTGTCAATACTTCATGAGTTAATCAATAAATGTAATTCAATACCCCCAAATATCAGACTCTATTACTTTATATGTTAATCTTTATATCTGACTTTTTTTTTTTTTAACTAGAGGGTCAATTCAAAAGTAGTTCTGGAAAAATATACATACTAGAAGAGCCAAGAAAACCCGACAAGGCAATAAGGGTCTAGCTTTACCAGATATTAAATATTATTCAGTCTGAATAAATAAATGTGGTATTGGTTCATGGAAGGACTGAAATTTCAAAGGAATAAAATAGAAATCCAGAGATAGTACTCTATACATCTGGGATTTTTTTTTGAAAGGTAACAGTAATGGTTTTTTTTTTTAAATTGCACACATGTCTATAAACCTAATAAATAGGTTTTCTCTATTTTTTTATACAATAGGTTCTTATTAGTCATCAGTTTTATACACATCAGTGTATACATGTCAATCTCAATCTTCCAATTCATCACACACACACACACACACACACACACACACACACCCGTGGCTTTCCCCCCTTGGTGTCCATACATTCGTTCTCTACATCTGTGTCTCAACTTCTGCCCTGCAAACCGGTTTATCTGTACCATTTTTCTAGGTTCCACATATATGTGTTAATATACGATATTTGTTTTTCTCTTTCTGACTTACTTCACTCTGTGTGACAGTCTCTAGATCCATCCATGTCTCAACAATTGACCCAATTTGCAGATCAATCTGTATATTATACAACCTGAGTGTGTGTGTGGTGGGGGAAGTGTTATATATGTTTGTAACTAAATGGAATAACTGGCAATCTCTGGAAAATGTCACATGGTTGTTGCTAATCAATAGCACTGAGTGGCTGGAGGACAGGCAACTAACTTTCAGCTTTATAATTTTTTTTTTTAGTTTTGAATTTTGTGACATTGCCTCTATTACCTGCTCAAACAAATAAAATTAAACAAAGCAAAACAAAAAGAATGAAGTATATTTCTAAGTGCAGGATTGGAACTATCTCCAAGATGCATGAATACATAACAGTACAAAACATTGTCTCTAATGCAAGTGTGCATCTATGTTTAAATTAAACATAGGTGTACATTTACTTGCTTGCATTTGTGTAAAACATTTTTAGAATGATATACTCAAACTGTCGCAAGGATTACCTCTAGGAGAGAGTCTGGTATACAGAGGCCAGCTGTGGGAAGATGACTTGCTTTTAATTTTTTCACTTTGTTACTGTTTTAATTATTTCTTATGGACATATTAATTTTCAAAGGAAACAAAAATAAATATTCTCTAAAAATCCCTCAATTTTATCTCTTTCTTATATCTTTTTTTTTTTCCTAACAAAGCTTTACCTATAATACTCCAATATACAGGTCTTTCTATCTCATTATCCCCCTTCTTTTGTTTTTTTCATTCTAATATGTGCTTTATTCTTTCGGATGGAGATTTTGGTGCTAAAGCAGAACAATGACTCTGTAACTCTATAGCAAAGGCAAGGTTTACTTTTTTTTACTTCTTTCTTTTTGGCACAAAATTTTGTATTACTATTGTCTAATTGGCAACATTCATTCTAATGTAGTTGATATTACATAATAAGATATGTGTATTTTCATGTAGATTAAGACAAATTTAATTAAAAATAAAACGTCTCCAGAACAAACTACAAAAAAAGAGTATAGTAGGTAGTTAACTTTGTTCAAAAGCACCTTATGATCATTACAAAAAGAACATCAAAGTAAATCCAAAATAATTTAAAATTTTAACATGTATCACTTGGTGTGCTAAATTCACAATCACAATCAAATTAAGGTAGACAAAAGATCATTGGCCTTAACTATTTTGAAATCGGTGTGTTTATCACTTACTTCTCAAAGTCAAACAAAATAATAAATTATGTTACCAAAATAATTCAAATTTTGATGGGAAATACCATTGTTCCAGATGGAACCATATTTCTCATAAAGTAAGGATAAGCTGTATGCCTGGGTGGTACATGTATACATATAAGTAAGTTAATCAGATTCAAGCAGGCAGGAAATCATTTCTATGGCTTGTTTTAATATATTTGGCAAAATTACACTCTCTTTATGTTGTGATTTACTGTCATAAGTGGGGTTAATATGATTGCATACTTCAGTGTCATCACAGTATAAATTAAAAACCAGCCCTATCAGGTTGCTCGACCATACAAACACAAGTAAAAGCATCATGGTTGCACTGACCTTCTGACTTCATCTATTTTAATGAAATAATTGTTACTATTTTACAATATTCCTAAATTATTTAGTAATAATTTTAAATGGCAATTGTTTCATTCCTATATAGTTTGATTTCTTTGCCAAGGTACTTTTCCCACTTTTACTTCTTAAAATGATATTCTAAAGAGCTGCAGTGCTTAGCATGTGAAAAAAAAGGGCCTCTCTCATCTCAAATGAGTTTTTATGCTTATCTTTTTTGAAAAGGAGAATGGTCTATTTACTGGCTGTAATATTCAGAAACCAGGTATAACTGCTAGTTGAAATATTTACTTTCTGATCCAGGACCAGTTTTTTAGTGATAAATCTTGCTATGGTTGGCAAAATAGACTTTGTTTTAAAGTTTGATTTATTCAGAACAGTCTTAAAATGCAATGGTTTATCATGCCATTTAAAAATTCCTCCAGGTTAAAAAAACTGTAAGTTCTAATACTTTTCAGCAGACTAGGAGTTTGGAAATCTACTTCTGCTATTCGTCTAAAATATAGAACAAAATAAAATATGCAACTACAGAAAACAGTAAATAATAAAAGAACAGAGAAATGCATAGAGAAATAAAGTGTTCGCAGCTAGTATACATTACTGTGGAGGAGCCATATCCACAAATGAAAACTCCATTGGATGCTGCACTTCTTTTTTTTTTTTTTTTTTAACATCTTTATTGGAGTATAATTGCTTTACAATGGTGTGTTAGTTTCTGCTTCACAACAACGTGAATCAGTTAGATAAGATAATATGTTCCCATATCTCTTCCCTCTTGGGTCTCCCTCTGTTAGCATACGGTATTTGTCCTTCTCTTTCTGACTTACTTCACTCTGTATGACAGACTCTAGATCTATCCACCTCATTACAAATAGCTCAATTTCGTTTCTTTTTATGGCTGAGTAATATTCCATTGTATATATGTGCCACATCTTCTTTATCCATTCATCCGACGACGGGCACTTAGGTTGTTTCCATCTCCGGGCTATTGTAAATAGAGCTGCAATGAACATTTTGGTACATGACTCTTTCTGAATTCTGGTTTCCTCAGGGTATATACCTAGTAGTGGGATTGCTGGGTCATATGGTAGTTCTATTTGTAGTTTTTTAAGGAACCTCCATACTGTTCTCCATAGTGGCTGAACCAATTCACATTCCCACCAGCAGTGCAAGAGTGTTCCCTTTTCTCCACACCCTCTCCAGCATTTATTGTTTCTAGATTTTTTGATGATGGCCATTCTGACTGGTGTGAGATGATATCTCATTGTAGTTTTGATTTGCATTTCTCTAATGATTAATGATGTTGAGCATTCTTTCATGTGTTTGTTGGCAGTCTGTATATCTTCTTTGGAGAAATGTCTATTTAGGTCTTCTGCCCATTTTTGGATTGGGTTGTTTGTTTTTTTGTTATTGAGCTGCATTGAGCTGCTTATAAATTTTGGAGATTAATCCTTTGTCAGTTGCTTCATTTGCAAATATTTTCTGCCATTCTGAGGGTTGTCTTTTGGTCTTGTTTATGGTTTCCTTTGCTGTGCAAAAGCTTTGAAGTTTCATTAGGTCCCATTTGTTTATTTTTGTTTTTATTTCCATTTCTCTAGGAGGTGGGTCAAAAAGGATCTTGCTGTGATTTATGTCATACAGGATGCTGCACTTCTTACACATCAACTTTCCAAAATGGGAAAACCAATCAAGCCCCTAATCAGGATGAACAATTATTTTACTGTTATTATAGCCAATATAATTTAAAATATATTCAAAGTGATCTGAAAATCACTGCTATGTGTTGCTTACAGACATGTGGGCAAACTTTCCATAGTCAAATTGTCTCGCAGACTCTTTATACACTATCGTCTCCTCCTTCCTCATCCCTTTCTGCGCTCCCGTATTCAGCATACAGTTGTCCCAAAGTCTCCTTGATGTGAAGGCTCTTCTCAGATACCTTCACAGCTAACTCTCACTTCAATATGTGCTCAAATATCACCTCATCTGGTAGGCCTTTCATAATCCACCTATTAGCTGCACTTTCATCTCTCACTCTATTATGCTTTAGTTTTCTTCTTAATATTTGTCGTAACATCCTAGATATATTAGGTAGGTAGGTAGGCAGGTAGATAGGTAGGTAGATAGATAGATAGATAAATAGATAGATAAGATAGATTTTTGTCTCCTTACCCCTCCCTCCCAGCATACAGTTCCATGAGACCATGGATGCTTTTTTTCCACTCTGGTATTTTTAATACCTAAACAGTACCTGACAAATAAAAGATGATTCAAACACTGTCTGAATTTAATGAACAGGATACTGAGTAGAATTTATCCAACAAATTATTGGAAAATAGTTGAAGACAAGATATTTAAACAACCCCAAACAACTAAACTTATTTTTTCTTTCCTTTTTTTTAATTGAAGTATATTTGACTTACAGTATTATAATAGTTTCAGGTGTACAACACAGTGATTCAATATCTTTATAGATATTGCACCAGTTATTAGAATATTACTGACTGTATTCCCTGTGCTGTACATTATATCCCCGTGACTTACTCATTTTATAGCTGGTAGCTTGTACTTCTTAATCTCCTTCACCTACTTCACCAACCCTCTATCCACCTCCCCTCTGGCAACCACTAGTTTGTTCTCTTTATCTGTGAGTCTGTTTCTGTTTTGTTACATTTGCTCATTTGTTTTATTTTTTAGATTCCACATGTAAGTGAAAACATACAGTTTTTGTCTTTCTCTGTTTGAAAGCTAAGTTTCACTTAGCATAAAACCCTCTAGGTCCATCCATGTTGTTGCAAATTGCAAGGTTTCCTTCTTTTTTTATGGCTGAGTAATATCCCATCCTGCATATATACCACATTTTCTTTATCCATTTATCTGTCAATGGACACTTAATTTGCTTCTACATTTTCACTATCTTAAATAATGCTGCAGTGAACATTGGGGTTCATATATCTTTTGAAATTAGTGTTTCAGTTTTCTTTGGATAATTATCCAGGAGTGAAATTGCTAGATCATATGATAGTTTTATTTTTAATTTTTATGAGGAAACTCCATACTCTTTTCTATAATGGCTGCACTAATTTACATTTCCACCAACAGTGCACACGAGTTCCCTTTGCTCCACATTCTTGCCAACACTTGTTATTTGTTGTCTTTTTGATGGCAGCCATTCAGACAGGTGTGAGGTAATATTTCATTGTGGTTTTGATTTGCATTTCCCTGATTATGAGTGATGTTGAGCATCTTTCCATGTGCCTGTTGGCCACCTGTATGTCCTCTTTGGAAAAATGTCTATTCGTATCCTCTGGCCATTTTTGAATTGAATTGTTTGTATTTTGGATATTAATCCCTTATCAGACATATCATTTGCAAATATATTCTCCCATTCAGTAGGCTGCCTTTTTGTTTTATCAATGGTTTCCCTCACTGTGCAAAACTTTTTTGTAGTTTGATGTAGTCCCATTTGCTTATTTTTGCTTTTGTTTCTGTTGACTATGGAGACAGATCCAAAAATATCGCTAATACTGATGTCAAAGAGCATACTGCCTATGTTTTCTTCCAGGAGTTTTATAATTTCAGGTCTTACATTTAAGTCTTTAATCTATTTGAGTTTATTTTTGTATATGGTGTGAGAAAAGTCTAGTCTTTTACAGGTAGCTGTCTGTTTTTCCCCACTGCTACTTATTGAAGAGACTGTCTTTCTTTTATTATATATTCTTGCCTCTGTTGTAGATTAATTGACCATATGGGCATGTGTTTTTTTTCTGGACTCACTATTCTGTTCCATTCTATGTGTCTGTTTTTGTGCCAATACCACACTGTTTTGTTTACTTATTTTTTCATTGAGAGTTTAAGATCTTATCCCAGAAGTGTAACTCATAATGGGAACTCTGACAGGCAGGGAGTGGTAGGTTTATGATTTTTGATTGAGACAATATGCCAATTAAATAAGTAGATCTTTCTCTATTCCTTTTGATGACTGATGACCTAGTTTGACATAAATCATTATAAGAAAACTTTCATAGAATTGATGCAATGATTAGTTTCTATATTCTGTATTAGAACAATATCAACAATAGAGAGTAAAAGCATATAAGACTTTTAGATCCTGGGAACCTGCCAACCATATAAAGAAGGCAATAGAATCCAATGTGATACAGTGGTTAAGAGAGGAACCTGGAGTCTCTGCTCCTTTCAAAATTTAGGTCTGCCACTTAGTAGTTATAGAATCTTAGGACCAACTTAGTTAACTTCTCTAAACTACTTTCCTCATCTATAACCAGAGTACTTCATAGAGTTATAGCAAGGATTCAATTTTTTTTAAAAAAATCAACATAAGGCACTTACCACTGCTTAGCACACAGCAAGGGCTAAATGTGAGTTATTATGTTTGTTTCTTAAGGTCAGGGAATGTGTCCTTTTTTCAGCAAATAATTAATGAATGACATACAGGTCTTACTCATTGAATATTTCACAGGTGCCTGCTTATCACATAACTTTTCATAGACACTAAACACACAGAGAAATAAAAATGTACATTTTTTTTTTATTCATAGACTGAGAGCTCCCAAAGATGAAAGGTGGGGGGTCTACCACTTTATTGCTCTATTCTTAGCATCTGATGCAATGTCTGGCACATGGTAGATACTCAATAAATATTGTTGGATCAATGAATGAATGATGAGCCCTTAAACTTAACTACTAATATTTTCACAATTAAATCTTCTGTTAACTACATTCTTCTTTCTTAACTCCCCTTTTCTTTTAGATAAGTTCCAACTCAGGGAGAGCTGTGTTTCAGCCAAGAAAAGTATATGTTTCTCCCTCAAGAGAATAGTAGTTTGGCTCCTATGTCCTAAAAGCCACTAAAACAGTTTGGATTATTCTTGCCCTTTAGAATACCCTTCACAATTCCTAAGTTTCTACCTGACAACTATGTCCTTCTCCAACATCTTAATTCTCCACAAAAATATGACAAAACATAGTTGGCCTTTTTTTGGACAGGGCATTTTTTTAGCCTTTTTTTTTATCCCTCTAATTTTGTGTTTCCCATAAGCATCCATTACTACCAGAATATGGCACAAGTCAATATAATTGGGTACGTATCATTATGAGTCATCTAGGAATTGTAACTTCTCATAAAGTGCACCCTCTTATATAGTAACTAGAACAACATGGAGTTTACTATCACTGGCCTTAAGAACAGAGCTTATATCCTCTTAGACTTTGTATCTCTAGGAAATGATTTAGTCCCTAACATATATCTGGAGTTCAGTTAGTGATTGTTGACTGTTGAATCACTACTTCAAAATGCCAGACAAATATAAAATAAGAAGGAAATTTTATGATTAAAATAAATCTGAAAAGCATATACTTTTGAATGACAATGTTAGAAAGAATAGGAAGAACGAAATGTATATAAAAGAGTATCCTTGATTTCTCAATGAAGTGAGATGAACAATCTTAAAAACTTTTCTTTTTAATTTCTAGGAAGTAGAAGTTATTAATAGTTTTGTACTCTAATCTAAATCATAAGAAGAATCGATTTTGAGGTTCAAGACGAAGTTGATAACTCAAGACTAAACTTTGTTGCCCAAAACAATTTAAAAATATTGTAGTTCATTCACCTGTGACAAGAACTGAAAAAAGATGTATTGAAATGTTAATGTTCTTCTACTTCTCTTTTTGCTCTTTCCTGCCTTCACCTTCTTTCATCCCTCAAGAAAATGTACCTTTACCAGACCATTCTCCCGAAGTTCATATAGAGAGTTAAAGAATGAGTAGAAAGAGTCCTCCCTCATGTCTTGCTTCCAAGATCACCAAGAAAAGAAGGAACAATGGTTGTGCCCAAAGGGCCATGGCCATGTGCAGCCCATTCGCTGCACCAACTGTGACTAATGCATGCCCAAGGACAACGCCATTAAGAAGTTCGTCATTTGGAACATAGTAGAGGCCGCAGCTTTCAGGGACATTTCTGAAGTGAGTGTTTTCAATGCCTATCTGTTTCCCAAGCTGTATGCGAAACTACATTACTGCGTGAGTTGTGCCATTCACAACAAGGTAGTCAGGAATTGTTCTCAGGAAGCCAGGAAGAACCAAACACCTTCACCCCAATTTAGATCTATGCGTGCTGCCCCACAAAGTCCACCAAAGCCCATGTAAGGAGATAAGTCCTTAAAGACTGGAGAAACACTGTTCTCTGAAGAGACAATAAAATGGAAATAATCCTTTAAAAATAATAAAGAATGAGTAGAAAGAAACATGACTAAAGAGGCAGGAAAAAAAATCAAGACATAAGAATCTTCATGAGTTAAAGTTCAGGCAATGTTTTTGGAGAGGAAGGGTGAAAGATTCTAAAAATAAGAGGCTTATCAGAACCTGTAGCCTGTAAACAAACAAGAAGAGGAAAAAAGGAAGACTTTTGGAAGTATTTTTATGAGATAAACTTGATTAAAATTTAGAGTTATTTGAGAGATACAAGTTAAATTGTTATCACATAGCAATTACCTTTTTTACATACTAGTATTTCTGTTTTGTTTTAATGATGCTAAAACTGGGCCAGGTGGGTCTCTAAGGTGACAATTAGGAAAGTGCTTAATGGATTGGAAACATGAGTTACTAGAGAAAAAGGATTCTAACATTAGTTAATAATCAATTATTCATGTACTATTCTATTTATAAAGGGGTTTTTTTGTATTTAATGTTCACAGCCATACTATGATTATAGGTAAGTAAACCAAGATTCAGAAAGACTAATTAGCCCACGCTAACAAGTAATGGATGTAAGATTCACACCCAGATATCTTATTCTGAAATTTATGAGCTACATCCTGCAACCTTTGTATAAGCCACAGGAATTGGTATGCCAATAAAACAACATACCAGTGTTTAGCAAAGTATTTCAGAAAATGCCTGTTTTGAGATAACTCTTTTCACAAATTGAATATATGTTTGATACCACTCCCATTGTGCTAGCTCATGATGCAATTTACTATATTGTAATGTTACAGAAATAGTTTGTTTTGATTTATCTCCATACACCTGTGATTGGTACAGAAAGAAGATGCTGTATTTGAAACTTCAGCTGGCTAGTAGAAAATGAATGGGCAAGCAGCTCTTTTCTTCATCTTACCTCTTAGCTAGCCTTATTAAATTTGTCTAGTCTGAAAATCTCCAGTAGTAAATGCTTTTGTTACTCTGAAACACTATAAATATTTTCACTGAAATGTTATTCAATTCATCATAATAGTGTCTTTGGGAGGTATCCCCCAAAATATAAATAAATTTTAAAATGTATTCTCAGCTCACAGATCACTGGATACATTATGGGTTCGTATGATTTGTTTGTCTCTGTTTTCTGACATAATCATATCAATTTATACCATACAGACCATTAAAACACAATAAGAAAAGGTCATGGGGTGAATTCTGTTTTGTGAACCTTTTATATGTAATAAGTCAATTTTGTTATCAAATGTGCAAATGATTAAGGAAACAAGACTATATGATGAAGAAAATTCAATATAAATGCAAAATGCTGATCTTGTATGCAGCTGATCAGATCTTGAAAAGGTAAACATTTATAGTTGTAAATTAATATTAAAATAACCTAGCATAATATAGCTGTTTATCTTGATTTGGGGGCACATAAGGAGAAAACTGGTTAAACCTAGAGGTAGTTAAACTCTAATGCAGTACTGGAAATATTTTTAAATAAAAATAATTTTTCTGTCTGAAATTGTTTCAACATGGTCTAAACCCACAAATATGTGTTCTGCCCCCACTGCGTGATATGATATATGATATATGATATGATATACAGGCACAAGAAAAGGCAAAAGGCATAGACCCTGCCCGCACAGAACTGCAATTTAATTGGTAGACTGCATAAAATAATTAATAAAACCAAGGTGCAAAAACAAGGCAAATAAATATACATAAGAACTGAAAGGCAGGGATAATTACTGCTGGGGGAAGAGGGGAGAGTCTGACAGAATTTAAAATGGAAGTTGTGCATGATGAATGTATAAAATGAGGAAAGATGGAATCTGTGTAAGGTAAAGATCATGTAAAACAGAATTAGGAAAATACAGGACATAAGATAGTAACATGCCAGATATTGCTCAGAGTAGAGCATTTCTATATAAGAATATTTAGAGATAAATTTTAACAAGTACTTTAGGACCAAGCTGTAAAGATCTTTGAATGCCAGGTTAAGAAGCATTATTTTTTCCTGTAGTCAATGGGCAATTATATGGCCAAAGTGATGTTTTGCAAAGACTGATTTGATAAGACTTGGCATTGTATTGGGAAGTATAGGTGGGTAGGAAAGTTAAAAAGACAAAGAATAAGAAAGAAAAATACTATTTAGGAAATTGTGGTAGATACTGTAGTTTGGCTGTCTTAGCACGGATTCCAATTTCCTTTTTATTAGCATTCCTTACTTATAAAGTATAGTGAGCTAAAAGATACATCTTTCAAGACTCCTTTTCACGTAGAAGAAATAATGTGACAATACTGGCCAATGAGACAAGACTTCTCTTAGGCTATCTGGAAAATCCTTTGCCCTCCTGATATAACTGTCACTCTGTTTTCTTTATTATACCTCTTTTACTTTCCCACTAGGAATGGAGACATAATGCCAGCTATGTTGTGACCTTATGTGAAAAAGGCCAAGAGAATTACAGAAACTTTATCATGGAGATATTAATACATAGACACATAAAATTAACAAGATCAGCAATAATGTTACCTCTAGACTTCTTGTTATGTGATTTAAAAAAATTAACTTCTATTTGGTTACACCACCGTAAAGTTGTAGTCAAACAAGCTGACATAGAAGCTATTAGAAATAATCCAGATGGGTCATGAAGAGCATCCAAAACCAAGTTATAGTGAAGGATAGGAAAATACCAGTGGGTTTTCCCATGGCTGATTAGATTACAGGAAGTTTTAATGAGAGGGAGTCCAAAATTAATACAAAACCCCCTTACCTAGATTACAAGAATAAAAATACTTTTAATAGAAACTGTATTTTCGTATCCTAAGGAAAGGCAGTAAAGTAGAACAACTTTTCAGGGTCTTTACAAGCCTATGATTTTATGATGAGACACGTCTATTAAATTTCTGACTGTAGTTATACTGAATATTATGAAAGAAAGTTTAAGAAGCTATATTTCCTGTCCCTGAAGGACTTCAAAAGGACAGTATGAACACTAACACATTCACTGGACATATCATTACTTCCCAGTAATTAACTCTTTCTATTTTAATTCTTTGCATTTCCTCTGCCTCTACCAGAATCCAAGCCACTGTTACTCTCACCTGAGCAGCTTCAAAAGCTGCTAACTGATCTTCCAACACCCACTTGGACTGCCTTCCATGCAATCTGTTCTGCACAAGCAGTCAATGTCATTATTTTGAAAAGCAAATCTAATGACATTACTCTGTTGCTTAAAACACTTCAAAGGCTTCCCCTTGCCCTCAAGGGACTAACTCTTTAACATGAATCTTAAAACACCTTAAGATAAGTTAAAGTGCACATTAACTCTTAGGTTTTTGAGTTCCTATGTAACATCTCTTTGGCAGCATTTATCCCCCCATAAGAGCAAACACACTAAAGAGAACAATTGAAATTACTTGTTCTTATGAATATCCATATACATGAATTCACAGTAGTCACTAAAGCATAATCTCTGCTGTGCTGGAGTTTGAAAGTTCTTATCAGTCTGGATTCTTATTTGTCTTAGTAAATAATGGATAGCTATTGCAATGATATAACACAGAAAAACAAGAGCAAGAAAATAGGTGAACCAGTGTTACATGTAAATAATAAGTGAATAACTAAAAAAATATTCAGATGCTTATCTTGATATTAAAACTATTTTCAGATTATGGAAAAAGGAAGAACACTCCTCAATTAACTCTACAGAGCTAGCATAATCTTAATGCCAAAACCTGACAGTGATGCTCCAAAATGAAAACTATAAACCAATTTCAACCATGAAAATAATTCTAAAAATTCTAAATCAAATATTAGCAAATGAAAACCAGAAGTGAATTTGAAGAGTAATACATTGTGACCAAGTGGAACTTATCCCAACAATGCAAGCAGAGTTCAATATGAGAAAATTTTCAATACAATTAGAAAATAAGTCAACCTCTTAAAGAAAACATGATTATATCAATAGATGAAAAAATGACAGAACTCAGTACCTATTTAAAAATCTAAGAAAAATTAGAACAGAAGTAAACTCCCTATACACAAAAGACTATTTACCTCAAATCAATAATACATATCATAGGGCTTCCCTGGTGGCGCAGTGGTTTAGAGTCCACCTGCCAATGCAGGGAACACGGGTTCGTGCCCCGGTCCGGAAAGATCCCACATGCCGTGGAGCGGCTGGGCCCGTGAGCCATGGCCGGTGAGCCTGTGCGCCCGGAGCCTGTGTTCCACACGGGAGAGGCCACAACAGAGAGAGGCCCACGTAACGCAAAAAAATAAAAAAATTAAAAAAATAATAATAATAATAAATATCATAATAAATTGTGAAATACTGGACCCACTGCCATTAGTCAAGAACAAGATAGGAATGCCATTATCAGCTCTATTATTGAATTTTAAGGATCTGACCAATGTAATAGAAGGACGTGAAAATATAAATATTTAACAGAGGAGGCAAAATTACCTTTATATACAGGTAATATAATTGTATAATAGAACATCCAAGAAACTTTACAAAAATCTGTTAGAACTAACAAGAAACTCTGGTAAGGTGACAGAATGCAAGAAAAAAATATACGAATATCAATAGCTTTAAAAAATTTATATCAGTAATAATAATCACCACTCAGAAATTTAAAAGGAAAAATTCAATGCACAATAGTGATAACACCTTAAAATATCCAGGAATAAATTTACCTCAAAAGGATCAGGATCCATGGAAAAGAAGTTACTGAATGGAATATATGTTGCTGAATAGAAAGACTCAACCTAATAAAAACATAATTTCTTCCCCAATTAAGATATAAATTACAAAAAGTATCCCATTTGAGTTTTATATGGGCCTGGGAAAAAACTAAAGTTAAATGAAAGGATAAATGTATTAAAAAAAAATTCCACACACACACACACACACAAAAAGACACCTTGTGGTCTGATCCCCAATTGCTCATTTCACAGAAAGCTCCCTCTCTGAACTCTAGCTACAGTGACTTTCTCTCAGGTCCTTAGAATAGTCTGCCCTCCTTCCTTTGTACCTTTGCTTATGCAGCTCCTTTATAAAGATCTTCCTACCCACACCCTCCTATCTCACGTGCTTCTCCTTCAGCTCTCAGCTCAAAAATTTCTTCAGCAGACTTTTGTGGGACAAAACATATCAGTGAGGCTGCCATTGTGAGATTTCTGGGCCAGAAGCTTCTTAAAGAGAGAGTTATGTAGCCACATAAATTAGAAACCCAATAGATGCTACACCCACCCTTGCAGATTTATAAAATTCACTAGCATAGACATTATCTGAGTGACCTGAATAAACACACCTTTTGTTTGATGTAATTTTGCATTTCTTGAACATTTTAAACTACAGATTCCTCCTTGGCCCCACTGCACCTCCTCAGCATCCTATGGGACTAGTGTTGTATGGATCAGTGTCTACTGGCGATCCCAACATCAGGCTCTAGAAAGAGAACCATTCAAAGTTGGCCTCCTCCACCCCAACTGTGACTCCCCCAGCCATCCTGCTAGATGTCAAGGGATTCCTGTGGTCTTATAATTGTCCTGAGGGCATTGTTGGGACATGGTGTTGTGGCATATATGAAAGGGCTGAGCGAAGTCCTGAAACATGTCCGGGAGTGCTCCAGCTGGAAATCCAGCTGCTGGGAGTGCCTTCAGCCTTCAGGGCAAGATGTCTCCTGACTGTAGACTGGACAGTCAACTGGTACCAGCTAGAGATGTGGTGGTGAAAGCTGCATCTTGTGGGAAGACTGGCTGGCCAGCTCCCATCATTCCTTTACATAGGCTTCAGCATATCTTGGGTGGCAACTCAATCCTTGGACCTGGCACTCTACCTTCCTTGGCATCTTCTCTCAACCTCTCTCTGCTTGCATCATCCCCTTTATCTCTCCACATCAAAAAGCCCCATCTCTTTTTTTGTCTTATTTACTTTATTCTGAATTTGTACATTCTAAAACAGCTGATTTATTAGGTTTTGTTTGTTTACGGATCAAGAGGTTTCATTAAAAAATCCATATTTCCAATATTTCTCAAAAAAAATCAGAAGTTCTAACAACAGAAATTCTATATTCCTACATGGTAGCTGCTCCACTTAAGATGGCATGAAGGCCCAATTTGTCCTAGTCTGCACCACTCCTTAATATCTCTCCATTAGCCAAAGTTAAAGGTCCACTTCCATTTATCACTGTGCTTGTTCTGCTGTTTTATTACAGTGAGAAATATTTCTGTGTTGCCATGCCTCTAGGTGGGAGGAAAAACTGAAAGAAGCTAACACATCCTTGCTTTTCTTGTAACCAGACTTCTCCTTCCTTATTCATGTTACCTGCCTAGTCCATGTTGGCTTTTGGTCTGCTCTGCTGGAATCACTGCTTTGTGAACTACACTTCAGAAGGGACACATTGGTCAGTGCTGTAACACTGAGGCCATACGTAATCCCAACATTTTAACATATCCCCACTGAAACAGATCAAAGGGTCTCCACCCAGCATGCCATCTGTTATAGACCGAATTTTGTCCCCTCAAGTTTATATGTTGAAGCTTCTTGACCTGTTTACTGAATTGTAAAAGAGAGGCAGTATTCCTGACTTCACAGGAATTAAGTATGATAACAAGAATCTGACAAGTAGTGGGTGTTTTATTAGTCCAGAATTTGTTGGATTTATATATATTGAGAAGATATCTCAGAGATACTTAAATAGGTATAGTGTTTCCACTATTTCCTTAAGGAGTGTTGACAAATAGATATTGTAGGAAGGCACTTGTATGAATGGATGATGGTGATGAGAATTAGGTAGAGGGTCTGATGTGGCTACTTCCAAAAGCACAGCAGTATTATTTCAATTCAGCTTTGGACTAAGAAGACCCAAATGTTTGCTCCAAGTTTCCAGAAATACTTTGCTTTGTTAATGGAAATAAAACTTACGTCTTTCAATTTTTGGCAATTACTCTGTCTCTCTTAATCTAATTTATCTTCAATATTGTATATGGAATATTCTTCTCAATGGGAAGTTGAACATCTGTATCAAATTGCAATGAAATGAAACTGTGTCCTGGCAGTTGTAGCTGTTGCTTTATCTTACTGAGAGCAGAGCAAAAGTTCCATTCTTTGAAAAGAAAATGTACCTGCGCACAGTTTTATTATAATTTCTTATTTTTAAAAAGCTTAATCCAATTTTTCAAAGCCATGTTCTATATTGCAGCTTTAAAACAGAGAGAAAATCTGCACCTGGAATGCATGTTAGCTCACATTTCACTGAACAATGTCATTCTCACTGGTTGAAGAACAGAAGAAGGGACGTAGATTTGAAAGGTACACAGTGCACATCTGGCTGTTTCATGGTTGAATTAAAATGTGAATAAACCCACCCCATATGGTATCACTCACTAGCATTAGTTTAGGTGGACTTCTATAAAAAGTAAAATGTTAGGAAAGAGTAACTTGGCACTCCCATTGTATCAGTTACAGTACTATCAAAATCAGAAAGAAAATCTGCATCAATTTATATATAATCATATTTGTGCATTTGAATGCATTGCGTATCTACAGGGACATATTAATTTGTTAAGAGCTTATAAGGTTCCAGTTTCTTCTTAGTTTTTGGTAAGTCAAACTCAAAATTAAAAACTAAAAGCAATTTAAAAATTCAACAGTGCTTCCATGGCACTTTGAATTAATGGGGTAGTTAGGAGAGGGAATTAATGGTGCCATTTCACGATTCTTTGTAGGCAATGAACATATCAACTTGAAAGCAAAAAAGAAAATACAGTCTTGATAAAATAATCTTCCAGTCATTATTTGTTCCATCATCACGTTTTAGTTATGGCAGCTATACGTTAAATATAATAGTCATTTCTCTACTGTAGCAAGAGAGAAATTCGCAGACTTAGTGTGAGAGAAAGGGAGTCAAGAAGGGACCTAGAACCCCTCAATGCCTGTCCAAGCATCTCCCATAGGCACTCTATGCCCCAGTACACAGGGATATGCTTGAAGAACAAGGCTAGGCAATGCTCCACATGATTTAATCCAGGTCAGGATTTCGCAGGCAATGGCCTAGCTGGTATCCAAGACTGGGTTCCAGCGGCTTGCCTTTTCTCTGCATATCTTCTTTGCAAATATATTGTGACAATAGGGAGATAGCTCAGGATTGGAGGCATGTGAGTTCCAACACACACACACACAGACACAAATGCAGGATGCATTTTGATAATATCTAGCTGGAACTAGATATTTAAATTATGGGAGTCAGGACTAGGTCCTGTTCCCTGGGTATTCCTGGCATTCAAACAGTACCTGCAACATGGTGGGCATGTAAACATAGTTTCTTATTATTTTGAAATCTTTTTTTTTTTTTTTTTTTTTTGATCTACTTTTGTTGTTAAGAAGTGAAGATTGACTTAGAAATCAAGTCACAAGGGTCTTATGTTGCCTCATAAAGCAGAATGAACTATATACTGTAAAAACAGTGGAGTATAGACAATTCACCATGTTCTCTGAGCATCCTTTCACGTTCTTTCTAAATCTATCAGACCACAAGACTTACCCATCTCCAGATACTGAGCTATTTCTGTAGTTAGTCACAAAGGAAAATAAGCAGGTCAAGGCAACTACAGTATAACCACTGTGTAATTGCTCACATCCCAGAGGAGAAAAGGGGGATGGCTTGTTTGCATCTTGCTGCAATGTGTGTTGCTTTCTCCAAAGCCTCTGGGTTCCTCGGTTTCTCAGCTGAGAGGTAAAGCCACTGAATGGGTAGCATTTATCTAGGCTCACTGTGTCATTCTGATGGACTTGAAGGTAAGAATGCTTATTATATTTATAATAATATAATATGCTTATAATATGCTTATAATATGCTTATTATATTTGCTGGGCCATAGGGAATAAATTCCTTTGTCTCTTACTATGAAGTCTTCTACAAGTATCAAAACAATTGTGGTAGCTTAAGTTATAAGCTCACAAGTAGAGGTAAAATGTCACACTCTTCACTGTCCTTGATACTTGATTACGGTACTAAGAGCAGACTGAGCAGAGCACTGTTCCCTAACCTTAGAACTAATGACATTTTGGGCTGGACAGTTCTTTGTTGTGAGGGACTGTACTGCGCATTGTACAATGTTTATCAGCACTGTACTCCACCAACTAGATGCCAGTAGCACCCCTGCATTGTGACAACCAAAAATATCTCCAAACAATGCCAAATGTGGCCCCAAGGAGACACTATTGAGAACCACTGGAGTAGGGAAAAATAACTTTGAGGGACTAGCCAAGAGATTATTTCAATACAAAGGAGTGAACCAGGAGAGTAGTAGTAGAGAAAACAAATTCAAGATCTATTTTGAGGTCTGATTAACATAATGTCATCAAAATAGTGGACAAACATTTCTGTGGAAATCCCAGGTTATTATCATCCTTTGGGCTATACTGTGACAGAGCAGGATAGTTAACATAGTCCTGGGGCAAGATTATAAATGCATGCAGCTGTCTACTCCACATGCATGCAGACTGCTTTTGATCTTTTTTCCTGATAGGAATTGGGAAAAAATGGATTTGCCATATCTGTAGCCACATTCCAAGTTCCAGAAGCTAAATCAATCAACTTTAGTAGAGATGCCACAGCAACTGCAACTCAGGTAACTCTTTGGTTAACTTAATAATATTCCACCATCATCTGTGATACATTTGGTTTTTAAAGGAACTGAGATGGTGAATTAAATGGAAATATGGTGGGTACCACAACCCCCATATTCTTTAAGTCTTTGAAGATATCACTAATTAGAGTCAAATCTTTTCTAACTGAAATTCAGTATTGTTTCTGATTTACTATCTTGGTCAGAATCAGAGCAGGGTTAGTTTCAGGGGCTTCCACTTTTACTTTCCTACCATAATTCCTTTCCACAGTTCATGAAACCAATATGAATGTTATGCTGGCTGCTAACTATAACCATTCCAATTTTGCACTCAGAGATAAAGGAAATGACTGAAGGTTTGGTCCATAAACCCATTAGATCTTTGTGAAATGAGTTTGCACCAAGATTTCATTATTACTGGGCCTCCGTATGCCCTCATTTTAAAGGGGGAATAATATATTTGTTCCACTGAATCAACAAGAGATTAGATCCTGTCCCCAACAGTCATCCAATAATTTGGGACTGCCTGTTTTCTAAAGCCAACTTATTCTGGAAAATGGCCATAGATCCCTTTGCAGAAGGACTGGGGTAACTGTAAGACATGCTATGGGATATAGGGTCTTTTCCCAAAGGGACTGGTTGGTTTCCTTTTCATTCTATGGGTTCTGGGTTTGAGAAATAGGTCAAGTCTGGAACCTGGGAAAAGAATTATAATTTTCCATTATAGAGAATGACTTTAACCTTCTCTTCCTTGTTCTTGATTTTTTCTGGTCCTATAAGGCAAGTAGTATCCTGGATTGCTGTTCAACTATCTCAAACTTAGCATCATCATGATCTATAGCCAAATCCATAAATTCCAGTCACTCGAGGCTCTCCGATTTCCATTCTGTCCATGCTCCCTCACACTGTATTTTATCTTGCTTTTGACTATTAAATGCTATCACCATGCCTCTGCTATTTGATATTCTTATCATCCCCATTGATACCAGGAGCCCAAATCCACAGTAATCTACTACTACCTTCTCAACAATGCATGTGTCCCCTTCATTGATGTATTCATATTGTTTATGGGAAGAAAGTATCATGCAGTATCTGCCAAAGCACATAGTCAGCTGTGTGTTCCCTGGTCTAACATTATTAACCAATTATAATACTCCTATTCTTTGAGACTTTTGACCACTTGATCAATACTTCTCTAAAGCAGTTCCACAGCACTACCTCACTTACTATAGGCCACTGTTGTTTCCATACTTCAAAGAGCAATGCCAGACATAGAATGAGGCAGGCTCTAATTATCCTTCTTTTGAATCCTGAGTCATGGGAGGGTGCCCCCATCTCAACAGACTTTAATCTGTCTATCTATCTATCCATCCATCCATCTATCCACCAATTTATTTATATTCAATCAACAAACTAAAAAAAAACCAATAACAACAATTTGCCCATTTCTCCCCACCTCCTCTCCCCCGCCTCTTGCAACCACCAATCTGTTCACTATATGAGCTTGGTTTTGTTTGTTTGTTTTTTTAAGATTTCACATACAAGAAAGATCACAAGTTATTTACCTATCTCCGCGTGACTTATTTCACCTATTTATACATCGGAATTATATTCTGCATTACCTAGGGTCCAGCACTGTTAAAATCTATTCTCAAATATGTTACGCTGGTTCTTGCCAGCATGTATTAGCCAGATCTGCAGCTCTTTTAATAAATAATCTCACTCTGTAGCAGGGACAGTACTCCTCTATTCAGGTGAGTCAATACTTCCCTAATAAGATTTGACCCTAGTTATTGGTTTGGAAGCAATGAGGAATTCAAGGGCAGATTTAGGGGCCGGACAGCATCATCTTGTGAACACTTAACTCAGGTGAAATCTTTGCGTGATATTCAGACATTAGGAAGGCATTCTTCTTTATCAAGGGGAAGGGGGTCATTTGTGTCAGCTCATAGGATTCAGGTGAATCTTGGGATTTAATATTATCAAGTGCATTCAACCCAAATATCCTTACCCCAGGACTCAGGGCTTCACTACCTCCCTATCAGGATTCTGATTTTAGCATAGAAAATTTTCCAGTAATATGAATTCAACCTTCTTTATTACTCTGCTTCTCTTACTATTAGTACCTGGGTCTGATTTTTACTACAATATGTTCTCCGGCTACATGAAATATTAATAAGTATCTTTTTTAATGCTGCCATGGAGTTCATGATTATTCCTTGCGTTGATAGTTAGGTGAACTGAGATTTTCAATGTATTCTTTCAACATTTCAATGGCAATTATCAGCCAACAATATTTCAAGTCATAATTACCAATGTCTCTACATTCAAGTACTAGAGACATTGCATCAACTATGGTGTCTTCTACATATACTCAATCTCAGTTCCCTATAAATGAGAGTTTAAGTAGTTTTGATGTGACAGCATGCCAGGAATGATCATCACTCCAGGGACCACCTGGAATACGGTATTTGTTACCATCTGGCCATCAGTGATTCAATTCCACAACCCTATCCTGAGGGCCTGTATACTAAGACCCCTTCTGTTACCACCTATTATAAACTGGCTTTCCCAAGAAGCAGATTCTGAAACATGAATTTAATGAAAGTAGTTATTTGCAACGTGATTCTAGGAAGCACTGATAGAAGGGTGGGAAAATGAGATAGAAAAGGGAAGAAAGTAACAAAGGATGCCATATGGAGCAGGTAACTGCAAAAGACACTTGGAGCTCAATTCCAGTGGGAAATACTGAGTAACAATGTATTGATAACATATACCCTGAGGTTTTCCCATCTGAGGCCAGGGAGCTGGGATAGTTTTCCATCATTTACCCTCAGTCATTGAATGAGGGCTGTTCATGGAAGGATAAGTATTAACTACCTGGCAATACTAGCCAGCCCAGCTCACAGGTGAAGAAAGTTATCAGCATCAGAAAAAGAGTTTAGGTAAAGAGTTGCAGGTGTTTCTGTTTGGAAGCTATCAGGTTGTTATGCATGAAAATAGTGCAAACCAAGGAAATATGAGCAGAACATCTTCTGTAACTGCTACCTTTCGTCATTTCAAGTCACAAAACAGCCTTACTTCTGTACTTAAAATGCCCAGTACCATGTAATACTCAACTCTTCCAATGTGAATCAAAATTATGGCTAATCCACCTCCCCCTGGGAAGGTGACAACCACTGTCTCTATTCCAACTCCTTTCACTATGTTATTTTGCTGCCTCCAGTTTCTGAGCCCTCCGAAGTTAGAAAATAGTAAAGAAGGGAGTTAGGGGAGCATAGAAAGTTCTGGCTTGTCTGGAAATGTCACAAGCTGGAAATGTGTCAAGTGCTTTCTGGACTTGGACAATGTATAAAGACTGTTCTTTAATGGACACTCTTGTGGACTCTCCCACAGGGCCCTTGATACATCTTTTCTGACTCATAGCTTTCTCCTCCTGGAGGCACAAGAATCCTTGGTTATAGTTTCTCTGTCCTGAAGCTTGTTTACCTCTCCAGGAGGCCCTATTAGGCAGGATTTATGATCACTCCCATGCTGGTCCTCTGTGGTGTATGTGGACCTCACCCAACCACAGATAACATTCCTGATCCCTCTACCCTAACAAACTCTAAAAATGCAACTGACTCACGCAGCCATCTCTCCCCTTTCCCCTACCACTGATGGAATGAACCAGTCCAGTTTTGCTTTTAGATATTTCCATATGGGAGGTGGACATTAGTCCCCTGCATCCCTCCAATCACAAGACACATACTGTATGTGCAACTCTCAATGGTTTTATTGAAGCCTCTTACTAGGTTTAATGTGGCAGGCAGAAATCTCTGACCCCTTTCTCAGGGTTGGAGCAGGGATTTTTCCAAAATATTCTCTCTACAAACTCCTTCCTAAACTCTTTTCTCAACTCTCTATACCTTCAATGTACATAAGGGATTCTTTAAAATTATGTAACAAATCCTTGGCCACCTACTTTTTGCAAAGCTTTCATGGTGGTCTACCTTATAATTCACTGTGGCTTCTGATATCTACTGTCATCAGGCCTCAGACAAAACTGAGACATAAAGATACAATGTTAGCATCTTAATATAGTTATAAAAAATCAAACAATTCCTAGAAATTCAAAATGTAGTTGCAGAAATAAATATAATACATACTCATTACAGAAAAATTAGGGGAAAAAAGAAAGTACAGAAAAAAAAAGAAAAGGAAAACATGCCCGATAACTCCAGCAACCACAGACAACCAACAATATATCATTCTGATTTATTTCTATCCAGTTGTTTTTTATTCGGTGCATATGGTTCTTTACATATTATGATAATACTCTATGTACAATTTCCCATCGGGATTTCCTTTAATTTAACTCTGGCATTTTCCGTATGATTCTAAACACTTCACAAATGGGATTAATAGGGATAAACTAGCCCACAGAAGAGATGTGCCACAATTTATTTCACTCTTCCCATATTGTTAAACATTATGACTGGCTCCAAATTTTAGTAATTTTAAATGTTAATTCCATAAATACTTTTTCCCCTAACATTCTTTCCTAGATTTTAGGGTTGGAATCTATTCACAGAGGCATAATTACTGGCTTAAAAGGAAATCCCCAAGATTTAAAGCCACCTCACCGGTCTAAAACCAGGGCCCCTTACTGTTGTTTTATTGACAGGGTAACCACTGAAAAGGCTGAAAGAGGGTCAGAATAGATAGAGGCCAAGGTCCCACTCTAGTGGCCACTGCTGAGACCTTTGAAAGGATAGGTAGGAAAGGAGCCCATGGCACAAGGACCCTCACATCTGACAGGTACTTTCCTGGGATGACTTTGGCTAAAATACACTCACTTTGTAGAATTAAGAACAGAAATACTACTAGAGACAGTTATGTAAGACAGTAGTGAAACCTCAAAAGCTTTCAAGTCATGCAGGCCACATGAGGAAGTGACATAGGCTCAGTGGATCTGCTGCAAACTGTTCCTTCTAAGGTGAAAAATCACTGCTCATTCTCAGATAGTCTTGTCACATTTAGCAAACAAAAATACAGATACCCAGTTAAATTAGAATTTCAGATAAAGAAGGGATAAACCTCTGTTTATATAAGTATGTCCCGATTATTGCATGGGACATACCTATGTTAAAACATTACCTGTTGTTTCCCAAAATTCTAATTTAACTGGGCATCCTGTAATTTATCTAACAGCTCTATTCCCCAACTGTTGCCATCCAAGAGGGTGGGTCTAGGATTGCTAGATATTCAAATCTCTCAAGAGCTACCAGAAATCTGGAGGTTCTTGCTAAATCTCCTTATTTCCATATTTTAGCAACTAGTTCAAAATGTTTCAAAAACATCTGGCGGCCAGATGAGACCTCTAATATTAGATTATGATCCAGAATACAGACTAAAACATATCTACCATTGGAAGGAACAGTTCTAATGTATATTAATCATGTCTTCTTTATGTCAGTGATTTTCTGAGAGCAGGTGGAGACAGGGGAAAGGCAGAAAAAGCCATGTGGACACAATACCTCAGAGGAAGTTGGAAAAGAGAGGGAAAGTTCGGAATAATGTTGGAGAAAGGAGACTCTGGATACCACGCATAAACTCTTCCTACTTGACTAGTTTAGGTAGAGCCAGCTCTGTGCCTTAGAAAAGTCACTGTATGCCCTTGATATTTAAATATGTTTCACTAATCATAATCAGGTCAACCATTTTAAGGTAATAGTAAGGAAAACACAAGTTCTTCCTTTATTTAAACCTCACAAGGAAGAGCTTCCACAGAAAACAATGAAAAGTTATTCGAGTTAACATTTACTAGAATTAAGCAAACTGTAGATTCATTTTAAACTTCTATTTAATTAAGCATGTTTCTTCACTAGTAAAATTGAAACAATTTTAAATGAAAAATCTTCAATTTTTTAAGTCAGAAAGATTTTCTCTGATGGTATCCAAGTCCCAACTTCCTAATTAAAATAAAGTAATGGCTTTCCACTCAGTTGTGGGAACGAGACATTTAGAGAATTACCATGAGGTACTTCAGAGGAACACCATTAAAAATGATGGGGAAGAGATATGGGAACATATGTATATGTATAACTGATTCACTTTGTTATAAAGCTGAAACTAACACACCATTGTAAAGCAATTATACTCCAATAAAGATGTTTAAAATAAAATTAAATTAAAAAAATAAAAATGATGAATATAGGTAGATGAACATTTTGCTCTTGCTAAATTGAATTCAGTGGGTAGGTAAAAGAGCTATTATTTATTTGGTGCCAAGACTTGATGCATTCATATAAATTGTCTGGCATGTGCAGTGTTATGCGTCAAACAGCTTTGTTTCTATAAAATAATTCTAGATGCAGAGTTGCCTGGATGTAATTTCCAGAGTTCTGTATTCAGCATATAGAATTCAATTCTTACTTTTGCTGGAATAGTAATAACAGTGTATACCCCTAAGCAAAAAGGAGTGAGGTTGTCACAGGTAAAGCCCATTAACAATTCCTAGGAAATAAAAATAGAATCTGGGTAATAAAAAAGTCTAACCTTCTATTTCCCTTTTCCTTCCTGCTCCGTCTAGTTTCACTTGCTTCCAGGGTGCAATGTACAGGCCTCGGGCACGGCACTTCAGACCAGAGTTCCTAGTGTGAAACGGCTGTGCCTGGCACCTCAGGTCAGCGGGAACGTGAGAAAGTGCTGCGCACTACATTGCAATTCAACATGGCGGCAGCAGTGGCCGGCCGAGCGCAGAGACGCTGCACCGAGCACTGCAATCTGGAGCGTGAGCAGCGCAGCTGCGCCACACCCGCGAGAACTGCGCCACACCCGCGAGAACTCCGCCCCCTCCCTGCAGACAAGAGCTCTTTAAATTCAGCCCCAGCTATGGCCCGTCAGGGCGGCTGGGGATTGTGTGGACTCCAGAGCACAAGCTCGCACCTCTCCATTCTTTGATCAAAGAATAAAGCTTTCCTTGGCTTCTGAGCCAAACTAGGTCTCATTCTGTTTGCTGGAATGACAACAAGCAGAAGGACCCTTGTTGGGGACTGACTCGGGAGGGTAGGTAACAAGGTTCTTACTTATCCTAACTTGGGATCTGAGCTTTCAGTTCAGAGCTGAACTCCAGCTTTCTTAGTGAGTTGTTTTATTAATGACCAAGTATAGATATGTATTAAATCAGGGACGATATTCAAAATCTTTAGCCTTCCATGTGGCATATGTACTGACCAATCAGAATGGATACTAACCCAATCAGAACAGTAGTTTTCTGTTTAAAAAAAAAAAAAAAACTCCTGTACAGCATATTAGCACTGTATACAATCCAGAGAAACATGCCTTAGAAGGAAAAAAAAAAAGGTCCAGACTCTGCCTTCAAGAACTGTATATTGATGTTTATTTTAGAAGGCAACCTCTCGATTATCATTTAATTTACTGGCTCATAAGGACAAGACCAAGGAAGAGGAAAAGTCAGAAAGTGGAGCACCACAACAATCCAGATTTGTGAGGTTTTCAAAATTTGTGTAATAATTCTCTTCCTGATAACTATGCCCCTTTCCAATGTAAGTTTGAGGCTCCTCCCACGAAGAAGAGGCTATTTCACTCCCCTTTGAATCTGAGCTGCTCTTGTGATCTGCTTTGACCAACAGTGGAAATGTTGTGCCTATTCTAAGTCTTGGCCCCAAGAGGCATACATGATTCCAAGTTCTTTCTTTGAAAATTGCTGCCACCATACAAACAAGTCTGGGCTGGCCGGCTGGCTAATTACAGCACAGGGTTCAATCACCCCTGTTGCTCTAGTCAAACTGCCAGCTGACTACAGATACATGGAGAAGCCCAGCTAAGACCAATCCTGCCCTGATCAGCAGAGGCATCCAGCTGACACAGACTTATGAGAAACAATAAATAGTCATTTTAAGCCACAAATATTTAGGGTGGTTCGTTAGGCAGCAATAGATAATGAACTCAGTTGACCTGGCTAATTTGAGAAAAAAGAAAGCAGAAACTAGGGTTTTTATTAGTAGACAAAAATATAGATATACTAATGTCTCAAGTTTTATAGGAGTGTTAGGAATGCTTCAGAAATACAAGCCAATCCTCATTTCTATGGTGCTGAGCTTGACAAAAGTGTGGCTGTTTGAATACAAAAGAATTGACAGTGATAAAGATTGTTTTATGCCACATTTCAGCAAGAAATGGAGAAATAAAATTGCAATAGATAGTCTCTATATTATTTTTCTCATTGGTGCTACAGATAAAAATAGGTAGAGACCATACTCCCAGAAATCTTTTCACTACAGGTCCCAATGTACCATGTGAAAAGCTTCTGAAATTGAAGTGGACCTAATAAAACAATATTTCTTGAAAGATATTTCTTAAAAAAAAAATGTCATTTTAAATGCAAATTTACTAAGGATCACTTGGGAAAGAAGCTGACCTTTCTCTTCATTTCAATGGAAATATTTGGGTCTATATGGTCCTTTTGATTTAAATGTCATTGATTTTCAACAATGATAACAATAATGCTGGCACTGAGCATTCCTAGTTGTATATATTGTTTTCTAGATACCAAGACAGTACAGAATTAGAGCTGAAGAATTGTCATTGAGGATTAAATACTACATAAGGTTAAGGATAATGAGAAGCCCGAACTTCAGAAAAGATCATAGTGACTGTTATTTCAGAAGAATTACAAATGAGATGGACATTACTGATTCATAATGCCCTGAAATCCTAACAAGATGTCCAACTAGCATGGGCTGTTGGCTCACTCTCTAAAACCAGCCTGTGAGAAACTATTCAAGTAAGATAGAAACATGGATCTGAAGAACTAACATTAAAAAGAATGCAAAGCCCTCAGGAAACCAATACTAAAAAAGAAACAAAAGACCACCCTAAACTGGTGAGAATAGTGGGAAAGCCTGTGGCAAAGTGTCCCTACACTGCTGTGGAAGGAGGGGCTGGGATGGAGTATTTAAATTCTATTCTCACTTATCCCCCAAAATCCCTTGAGACCATTGTAGCCTGTGTCACTCGTAGATATTAACGGTAATAGTGCAGTCAGTGGAGAAGCATCAGGCAGGCTGTAAAACTAATGAAAACAGGTGCAGGCTGTCCTGCCTGCCCTCAGGCAGTCACTCTACCCCTGTTCTTCCCAGTGGAGAGTCAGCGGATTAAAAGCTATGGAGGGGCTTCCCTGGTGGCTTAGTGGTTGGGAGTCTGCCTGCCGATGCAGGGGACGCGGGTTCATGCCCTGGTTCAGGGAGGATCCCCCATTCCGCGGAGCAGCTGGGCCTGTGAGCCATGGCCACTGAGCCTGCGCGTCCGGAGCCTGTGCTCCGCAACGGGAGAGGCCACAACAGCGAGAGACCCGCGTACGGAAAGAAAAAAAAAAAAAGCCATGGAGTTTATTTCTTCCTGACAATCCGTGACCAACTGAGTTGCCTGAAGTCCTGGTAGCAAATACTAGTCGTTCTAAGAAGCTCTGTGATATGTGGGGCAATTGGACTTATATAATCAATTACTACTAGGCATTTTCCTTTGAATACTTCCCCTTAGTCTTAGTCCTCATATGTCCAAAATAGAGTTTGTCTTCTTAAAATCTCCCCTTTTTTTTTTCAATCAGTGAATGGAACTGTCATCCATATAGCCATCCAAGCCAGAAACTTGAGAATCATCCAGACTTTTACAATACCATTTGTTATTAAATCATGTCACATTTTCCTGCTAATATCCATTTTCTCCATTCCCACAGCTAGTGCCTTAGATATACAGCTTTAATTTATATACTGCCATATATAATTTTGCAACCAGGCTATCGTTGTCCCTGACTCCATTATTATCAGAGTGAGCTTCCTAAAACAAAGGTCTGATCACACAGCAGGGTAAAACATTTGTTTTTTTAATTTCAATATTTCTTTTATGATTTATGGATTTTGTATCTTCTTTAAGGAAATATTCCTACCCTAAATTCATAAAAATATTCTGTTTTTTACTTTCCTCTCTGTCAGTAAATTATCCAATTACGAAAAAGGTTATTGTTTTGTTTCATTGCATCCAGTAGTTCTAGGCATTTGGTAGTAGATTTGTCTCTTTTTTTTTTC
Source organism: Lipotes vexillifer (assembly GCF_000442215.2). Lineage (NCBI taxonomy): Eukaryota > Metazoa > Chordata > Mammalia > Artiodactyla > Lipotidae > Lipotes > Lipotes vexillifer. The sequence goes on from NW_006777810.1 coordinate 305,435, forward strand.
TTGTCTGAACCAGAGTGTCCATGTTAACCTTTAAACCACTCTGTGCTATTTTTTTTTATTACTTATACTAAAAAACATCCTCAATAAAACAAGAGGCAAAAACCCATAGAGTGGCATGTACATATATACACTACCAAATGTGAAACCGATAGCTAATGGGAAGCAGCCACATAGCACAGGGAGATCAGTTCAGTGCTTTGTGACCACCTAGAGGGGTGGGATAGGGAGGGTGAGAGGGAGACACAAGAGGGAAGGGATATGGGGATATATGTATACGTACAATTGATTGACTCTGTTATAAAGCAGAAACTAACAGACCATTGTGAAGCAATTATACCCCAATACAGATGTTAAAACAAAAAAAATGCATAAAATTTATTTTATTATTTTAATGATATTTTTTGAATTTTATTTTTTTCATTCAGCAGGTTCTTATTAGTTATCTATTTTATATATATTAGTGTATATATGTCAATCCCAATCGCCCAATTCATCACACCACCACCACCAGCACGCCCTCCCCCCACTTTCCCCCCTTGGTGTCCATACGTTTGTGCTCTACATCTATGTCTCTATTTCAGCCTTGCAAACCAGTTCATCTGTAGTATTTTTCTAGATTCCACACATATGCGCTAATATACGACATTTATTTTTCTCTTTCTGACTTACTTCACTCTGTATTACAGTCTCTAGGTCCATCCATGTCCCTACAAATGACCCAATTTCTTTCCTTTTTATGGTTGAGTAATATTCCATTGTATATATGTACCACATCTTCTTTATCCATTTGTCTGTTGATCGACATTTACATTGCTTCCATGACCTAGCTACTGAATTATGTTTTTCTCTGGGAATATGCCCAGTACTGGGATTGCTGGGTCATATGGTAATTCTATTTTTAGTTTTTTAACCAACCTCCATATTGTTCTCCATAGTGGCTGTAACAATTTACATTCCCACCAACAGTGCAAGAGAGTTCCCTTTTCTCCACACCCTGTCCAGCATTTGTTGTTTGTAGATTTTCTGATGATGCCCATTCTAACCAGTGTGGGGTGAAACTTCATTGTAATTTTGACTTGCATTTCTCTAATAATTAGTGATGTCAAGCAGCTTTTCATGTGACTCTTGACCATCTGTATGTCTTTTTTGGAGAAATGTCTATTTAGATCTTCTGCCCATTTTTTGATTGGGTTGTTTGTTTTTTTAATATTGAGCTACATGAGCTGTTTATATGTTTTGGAGATTAATCCTTTGTTTGTTGATTCATTTGTAAATATTTTCTCCCATTTGGAGAGTTGTCCTTTCATCTTGTTTATAGTTTCCTTTGCTGTGCAAAAGCTTTTAAGTTTCATTAGGTCCCATTTGTTTATTTTTGTTTTTATTTCCATTACTCTAGGAGGTGGGTCAAAAAAGATCTTGCTGTGATTTATGTCAAAGAGTATTCTTCCTGTGTTTTCCTCTAAGAGTTTTATAGTGTCCAGTTGTATATTTACGTTTTTAATCCATTTTGAGTTTATTTTTGTGTATGGTGTTAAGGAGTGTTCTAATTTCATTCTTTTACATGTAACTGTCCAGTTTTCCCAGCACCATTTATTGAAGAGACTATCTTTTCTCCATTGTATATCCTTGCCTCCTTTGTCATAGATTAGTTGATTAGTTGACCATAGGTGCTTGGGTTTATCTCTGAGCTCTCTATCCTGTTCCATTGATATATATTTCTGGTTTTGTGCCAGTACCATATTGTCTTGATTACTGTAGTATAATCTGAAGTCAGGGAGTCTGATTCCTCCAGCTCCATTTTTTTTCTCTCAAGATTGCTTTGGCTATTCGGGATCTTTTGTGTCTCCATACAAATTTTAAGATTTTTTATTCTAGTTCTGTAAAAAATGTCATTGGTAATTTGATAGGGATTGCATTGAATCTGTAGATTGCTTTGGGTAGTAAAGTCATTTTCACAATGTTGATTCTTCCAATCCAAGAACATGGTATATCTTTCCATCTGTTTGTGTCATCTTTAATTTCTTTCATCAGTGTCTTATAGTTTTCTGAGTACAGGTCTTTGACCTCCTTAGGTAGGTTTGTTCCTAGGTATTTTATTCTTCTTGTTGCAATGGTGAATGGGATTGTTTCCTTAATTTCTCTTTCTGATCTTTCGTTCTAAGTTTATAGGAATGCAAGAGATTTCTGTGCATTAATTTTGTAACCTGCAACTTTTCCAAATTCATTGATTAGCTCTAGTAGTTTTCTGGTGGCATCTTTAGGATTCTCTATGTATAGTATCATGTCATCTGCAAACAGTGACAGTTTTACTTCTTTTCCAATTTGGATTCCTTTTATTTCCTTTCTTCTCTGATTGCCATGGCTAGGACTTCTAAAACTATGTTGAATAAGAGTGGTGAGAGTGGACATCCTTGTTCCTAATCTTAGAGCAAATGCTTTCAGTTTTTCACCATTGAGAATGATGTTTGCTGTGGGTTTGTCATATATGGCCTTTATTATGTTGAGGTAGATTCCCTTTATGCCCACTTTCTGGAGAGTTTTTATCATAAATTGGTGTTGAATTTTGTCAAAAGCTTTTTCTGCATCTATTGATATGATCATATGGTATTTATTCTTCAGTCTGTTAATGTGGTGTATCACATTGATTGATTTGCATATATTGAAGAATCCTTGAATCCCTGGGATAAACCCACTTGATCATGGTGTATGATCCTTTTAATGTGTTGTTAGATTCCGTTTGCTAGTATTTTGTTGAGGATTTTTGAATCTATATTCATCTGTGATATTGGTCTGTAATTTACTTTTTTTGTAGTATCTTTGTTTGGTTTTGGTATCAGGGTGATGGTGGCCTCATAGAATGAGTTTGGGAGTGTTCCTTCCACTATAATTTTTTGGAAGAGTTTGAGAAGGATGGGTGTTAGCTCTTCTCTAAAGGCTTGATAAAATTTACCTGTGAAGCCATCTGGTCCTGGACTTTTGTTTGTTGGAAGATTTTTAATCACAGTTTCAATTACATTACTTGTGATTATTCTGTTTATATTTTCTATTTCTTCCTGGTTCAGTCTTGGAAGTTTATACCTTTCTAAGAATTTGTCCATTTCTTCCAGGTTGTCCATTTTATTGGCATAGAGTTGCTTGTAGTAATCTCCTCTGATGCCTTGTATTTCTGAGGTGTCTGTTGTAACTTCTCCTTTTTCATTTCTAATTTTATTGATTTGAGTCCTCTGCCTGTCCTTCTTGATGAGTCTGGCTAGAGGTTTATCAATTTTGTTTATCTTCTCAAAGAACCACCTTTTAGTTTTATTGATCTTTGCTATTGTTTTCTTTGTTTCTATTTCATTTATTTCTGCTCTGATATTTATGATTTCTTTCCTTCTGCTAACTTTGGGTTTTGTTTGTTCTTCTTTCTCTAGTTCCTTTAGGTGTAAGGTTGGGTTGTTTATTTGAGATTTCCCTTGTTTCTTGAGGTAGGATTGTATTGCTATAAACTTTCCTCTTTGAACTGCTATTGTTGCATCCCATAGATTTTGGATTGTCATGTTTTTGTTGTCATTTGTCTCTAAGTATTTTTTGATTTCCTCTTTGATTTCTTCAGTGATCTCTTGGTTATTTAGTAACATATTGTTTAGCCTCCATGTGTTTGTGTTTTTTACAGTTTTTTCCCTGTAATTGATTTCTAATCTCATAGAATTGTGGTCAGAAAAGATGCTTGATATGATTTCAATTTTCTTAAATTTACTGAGGCTTGATTTGTGACCCAAGATGTGATCTCTCCTGGAGAATATTCCATGTGCACTTGAGAAGAAAGTGTAATCTGCTGTTTTTAGATGGAATGTTCTATAAATATTAATTAATTCTAGCTGGTCTATTGTGTCATTTAAACCTTGTGTTTCCTTATTAATTTCCTGTCTGGATGAGCTGTCCATTGGTGTAGTGAGGTGTTAAAGTCCCCCACTATTGCTGTGTTACTGTCAATTTCCTCTTTTATAGCTGTTAACATTTGCCTTATGTATTGAGGTACTCCTATGTTGTGTGCATATATATTTATAATTGTTATATCTTCTTCAATTGATCTCTTGATCATTATGTAGGGTCCTTCCTTGTCTCTTGTAACATTCTTTATTTTAAAGTCTATGTTATCTGATATGAGTACTGCTACTCCAGCTTTCTTTTGATTTCCATTTGCATGGAGTATCTTTTTCCATCCCCTCACTTTCAGTGTGTATGTGTCCCTCGGTCTGTAGTGGGTCTCTTGTAGACAGCATATAGATGGGTCTTGTTTTTGTATCCATTCAGCAAGCCTGTGTCTTTTGATTGGAGCATTTAATCCATTCACATATAAGGTAATTATCGATATGTATGTTCTATGACCATTTTCTTAATTGTTTTGGGTTTGTTTTTGTAGGTCCTTTTCTTCTCTTGTGTTTCTCACTTAGAGAAGTTCCTTTAGCTTTTGTTGTAGAGCTGGTTTGGTGGTGCTGAATTCTCTTAGCTTTTGCTTGTCTGTAAAGCTTTTGATTTCTCTTTCAAATCTGAATGAGATCGTTGCCGGGTAGAGTAATCTTGGTTGTAGGTTCTTCCCTTTCATCACTTGAAATATATTGTGCCACTCCCTTCTGGCTTGTAGAGTTTCTGGTGAGAAATCAGCTGTTAACCTTATGAGAGTTCCCTTGTATTTATTTGTCGTTTTCCCTTGTTGCTTTTAATAATTTTTCTTTGTCTTTAATTTTTGTCAGTTTGGCTACTGTGTGTCTCAGAATGTTTCTTCTTGGGTTTATCCTGCCTGGGACTCTCTGTGCTTCCTGGACTTGGGTGGCTATTTTCTTTCCCATGTTAGGCAAGTTTTCGACTATAATCTCTGCAAATATTTTCTCTGGTGCGTTCTCTCTCTCTTCTCTTTCTGGGACCTCTATAATGTGAATGTTGGTGTGTTTAATGTTGTCCCAGTGGTCTCTTAGACTGTCTTCATTTCTTTTCATTCTTTTATCTTTATTCTGTTCTGTGGCAGTGAATTCCACCATTCTGTCTTCCAGGTCACTTAACCGTTCTTCTGCCTCAGTAATTCTGCTATTGATTCCTTCTAGTGAATTTTTCATTTCAGTTATTCTATTGTTCATCTCCATTTGTTTTATTCTTTAATTCTTCTAGGGGGTTGTTCTTTAATTCTTTAGGTCTTTGTTAAACATTTCTTTCATCTTCTCAATCTTTGCCTCCACTCTTTTTCTGAGGTCCTGGATCATCTTCACTATCATTATTCTGAATTCGTTTTCTGGAAGATTGCCTATCTCCAATTCATTTCACTGTTTTTCTGGGGTTTTATCTTGTTCCTTCATCTGGTACATAGTCCTCTGCCTTTTCATTTTGTCTATCTTTCTGTGAATGTGGTTTTCGTTCCACATGCTGCAGGACTGTAGTTCTTCTTGCTTTTGCTGTCTGCCCTCTGGTGGATGGGGCTATCTAAGAGGCTTGTACAAGCTTTCTTATGGGAGGGACTGCTGGGATAAAACCTTAAAATTCCTCCTCTCCATCGTATTTCCAGATTTTATGTTCAATCATAAACCACTCCACACAGGTAAGATATGTAATATTTTTTAAGACATTGAGAGGGTAAAAAAATTGTTTATGCCAGAACTTAAGCATCCATGTTCTAAAGATCAGTTTTCTGTTTAAAATTATGTTCTTTGTAATACTATTTTAAGGTCCCTCTATTAGTTCAGTTTATAGGTTAATGATAAATAATTTTAATGAATGTTTCTGAATTATCCAGTATGATTTAATTATCTGTTAATTTTTTTCTAATTTATTGTCCAGATATCCACCCTCTCCCCATTTCAAAGACCTGCCACATTCCAATAAAAGCACTAATGAAATGGTTAACAAAAAAGATTACTCCTCAAGTTCATCAGTTCTTTTCTCCTCATTGTCAGTGATGACTACTCAGCCACCAAAATAATCACAAATCCTCTAAATGGGAGGATGCGTTTCCTCCAATGAACGGGGTGGGATAGAGCAAGATTTCCTTTTGTGTTACCACCTATCTTTTCAGTTTTCCTAAGACAATTAAGTGTGTTGTCACAAGTGCATTTTTGTATTAAATATATAGGATAGCTACTATAAGTAAGTAGAAAGGGAAATGTAAAGTTCTTATTAATTTTGACTCTTTCCAAAGTCCCAAAGTGAAAGGTTTTAAGGAATTAGTTAGAAGTGTCCTTATAGGCATTCCCTGGATTTTAATCTCTCTCCTTTACCCTGAGATCTGAGAATTTTCTTCCATGAGTCTTCTTCTGGGAGTTCCTATACTCACATCTCCTTCTTGTGCTAAAAAACTCCATCTCAAACCACATGTAGTATCCTGCTCCCTGTATTCATTCCATGTATTCACCCTTACTCCATATGTAAGCCCAAGTCTATGACATTCTGTCTGGAGAAGAAGGCCATCCAGTGACAGAATTCTCTTAGAATAGCAGGTAGGGGGCTCAGGCATTCCAAGTTCTGTGATCTAGTCTGAAATTGGCTCCTCCAGCTTGGATTTTACTTTTGATGTCGCTAATATGAGATGAAAGCTCATCTAGTTCTGTGGCTATTGAAACTATTAGATTAAACAAAAGATCTTTGCCTAGGGCAGGCACTAATTTGGGGGCCAGCACTATTTCTATTAAGGCACATCTCCCTTCCTTTGGCATCAATGAGCCTCTGTTGCTCAGTAGCACATTTGGTTTCTTTTCTAGTCCTCCTTGAGTTCAAGCAACATAAAAAAAGGAAATATATTACTTATAATGGCTTCTTTTCTTGGAAGTGTTCAAGACTGATTATTCTAGTAAGAATTCAATTAAATGCTTCTATTGTTCTTAATCTTTATCTTGTGGAATTTGGGGATGTGAAAAAGGAGAAAATTATAGCCATTTCTTCCTAATACATTTATTTGTGCCCCTCTTTATCCAGGCTGTCTAGGCTGTTGTGCCTGCCTCATCATTTCTGATTTTCCTTTAATCAGTAAGTCCAATATGTCATTGTCTAACTTAGTGTCTGAAATATAACTCCTTAAACATATGATGAGTACGTGAATAAATTACTGAATAAAGAAATATAGCTCATGGTGAATGTGTATGGCTGTTGTAAAAAAAGACGACTCTTTAATCATGGTACATTTTACCTGCTACACTTTTGTTTTCTGCCAAGAGAAATGGGGTTTTTGCTATTTTGTGAAATACATAATATCAGGAAGTGACATTTTGAATATTACCACAAAACAAAATCTTGCCACTAGTGCCTCCAAACAATACCATAGCTACAGAAACTCAAAAGGACTTGTATTAAAACAATACTTAAAAGACATTTTATGCCAGTGGGTTTATCCAGCGGCTCCTCTAGCACTGTATGTAAGGGCCACAGAGTACTGCGGTTGCACCCTGTGGGAGAAGCCAGCCAGTTATTCATCCCTCATCCTTAGCTTTCTTATTGCATTCTCAGCTCCTAAAGCTACAATGACTGAAACCCCCAGAATTTAGCAATTAAATTTTACATAACAAAAATTCTGATATTTCTCTATTTTGCCAAATAAGACTATTTTACTTGCATCAATCTTCACTCCCCCCTAGGGATTTGTAAGCACCTATTGTTTTCTAGCATTGTCCCTGCCATTTTATGGATTCCAAATAGACTATGAGCTAGGCAGCAAGTAGGAGAAATACACAAAAATGATTTGGGGAAACACAGGAAAACATCATTAAGCACTTAAAAAATATATATATACTCTTTAATTTAAAGAAACAGAGAGAGAACCAGGCAGGGATAGGAGAACTAGCACCTTCAAACATGGGTAGAAAAAAAGCAGAGAAAATGCAGGGTAGTCAATGGAAATTCAGTCACTGATGTCCTCATTTCCATCTCCTAAACCACATATTGGTACCTTCAATTCTACTCCTGATAATACATATAAAATATATTGACACAGAGAACATGAAAATATCTTTGAGTTAATAAAGAAATATACATAAAAGGATAAATTAAATCATACTGGAATACTGTTTCTTCAAGATTGAGAGTTTTTGTTTTGTTTTGGCACAGTGAAAAGCAGAACAAACTTCAGGTGAACAAAGACATGCACTTTACTATTATACATCCTGATCATGTGCTGGCTTTAGGTTCAATCTAATATTGTTTGTGCATCTGTCATAATGGTATGTGGGATTTGGTACTCATCATCAAATAAACTGACCAAGGAATCCAGGGAGCTCCATGTGTCACCATCTAATATTGCTGAGGTCAGAGGAATGATGAGAACCAGAAAATTTTTAAGTTTATAGAACAAAAGGGAAAACAGCTGTAAAAGATGAGATCCAAATAGACAAATTTGTCTAAGGAGGAAAACAGATGGTGCTTAAATTTATTTCCTGTTTCTTACTGTCATTGATGTAACTTTCTGAACTCAGACATTAAGCCCAGATGGTTCAGGCAAAAGGAGACCTGTGGCCAGAGACCTCATATCAACCAATTTGTGTAAAGATCTATTAATTTTTATGGTTTTATTATAGTCTTTATTTGCATGACTTTTAATTCCTAGATTTCAAAAAATAATTTTAAAGTTTTACTAAAAACATTCCTATCTGGCCAGATTCAAGCAAGAAATTATTTTCAAAGTTTATCAAAATGAAATCCAAGCAGTGAGAACGGTCTTTGGCAGCATTCACAGGGAAAGAAATTGTATGAATACAAACGCATTACATAATCTAATGTTATAGAGGAACAAAATTAAAGTGAAATACACTTAGACAAAAGAAAGTTTGAAACAAAAAATAATGAAAATCATTCAACTTGAAAAATTTGAAATAAAAAGCCAAATAAACAAAATAGGGATACAGATAAATAAAAGTAGACAAAAATTATAGAAAATTAGCAAAACAAAAAGTGAGACCTTTGAATATATTAATAAGTCAGATGTCTGACAAAACCAAATAAGTGAAAAAAAGAAGAATTAAAGAAGATCAGACACAGGAATGGATAAATAACTATAGATACATCAGAGATGTAAAATGTAAAATAAAATTATGAATAGCTATTTAATTATAAATTAGAAATTTTGATTTGCTGGATTCATTTCAGCAAAATACAACAATGCAAAATTGGCTCAATAAGAAACAGAATTTTAAATATACCAATAATTTTAAACATATTGAAATATTAATCCAAGACTCTCTCATAAAAACCTAGTTCTTGTGCATTTACTAGTGTGTTCTATATCCACATTACTACTGACATATCTAGTAGTTAATTTGATCTAATGCAGATGATTTTAACCTGTTTTTGTGGTGAAGTGGATGAATTCCACCCCAGAATAATGTTTTTAAATGCATAAAATAAATGCAAGTAGTCCTTGATTTGCACAGTAAATACTATATGGTAACACAGAGTCTATGTTAGTTGCCACAAAACTATGCAAAGCAAGGACTATCTGTATACAAAATTGCAAAGAAAACAATTATAAGTTGAAGTACAATTTTTAAATATTAAGTACTAAATAAAGAAATAAATGCATATCTTGTTTCTTTGTTAATGCAGCAAATCAGTAAATAAGTTCTAAAAGTGATTCTTATATCTACCATGATTTGAAAAAGGTGATGAACATCAATATTATTTTGAGATATCTGCAACAATTGAAAAGTGATATGAAACTGTACCTAAATACTGTCGTTGGACAAGTAACAGATACGGTTAATATTGCATTATTGTGTTGTTTTGCCTATATTCATAGTTGGAGAAAGTGCTAAAATTCAGTTTCAGGTTAGTGAAAATAAACATGTACATTTTCCCCATCCAAATTTTTGGATGCCCTGAATTCCATCCATGTAACCCTTGGTTCGTAGACCTCAAGTTAGGAACCTTAAAAGGCAAATCACTTAATCTTTTGCACTACGGTTTCCTTATCTATAAAAAGGGAAAAATAGTACTATCTATCATGCTATATTGTTGGAAGAAGCAAATTACTAAATATAAATATAATATAAATCAATTAGAAGAATAGGTACAAATATATAAATATTGTCTGCTGTTGTTATTGATGTTATGAATGGTTTAATGGACAATTAAGTTCTATCTAATAAAAGCTGTTCCAGAATATAGAAAAAGATAAACAATGCTAATCTGATTTAATGAAGGTAGTGATATTATCCAAAATCAGATAAGGACAAAAGCAATCAGAGGTTCATATCACTTATGAACATAGAAGGACAACTCTAAAATAAATATATTCATAAATAATAAATCATGCTTAGTTTATCAACATGAGAAAATTTACCAATGATACCCCACTAACAAACTAAAGATAAAAATTATATAATTACTTCAGTGGACACATAAAAGAAGCAACTGTCAAAGTTCAGCACTTATTTGGCACAAAAACTCTTATTAAGCTAGGAATGAAAAGGAACTTCCTTAATTCGGAAAAGGCTGTAATTCAGAAAAGTACAGCAAAAATTATATTTAAAGGAAAAAATGTATATAAAAGCACTTTAAGATCAGGAATTAGAAAGGGTATGTACTATCACCAGTATTGTTTATCAGAGAATGGCCAATATAATAATCATAATAAAGTTAATAAAAGGTATAAGGAGTATTAAGGGAGAGTTCATCTACATAGAAAAGTCAGCAAAATGAATAGAAAGATCATTAATATCAATAAAAAATATCACCATACTTGCTGAAATCAAGATAAATGTTAGAATGGATTAAATTTCTCTATATAAAATAATCAAATATAAAATATAATAAGAAATACAAATAGGGTTTATTAGTAGTAACAAAAACTAAGAATTATAATATTAACAAAAGTTAAAAGTATCTAGCAATCATCTCATCAAAAATACTAAGACTGTTCAAAAGGATGTGAAGGAAGAACAGTGGCGAGATTCTGTGGTGCTGGGTTGGAGTACTTAATACTATGAAAATAGAATTCTAACGAATAAATTTACTCCAAGCATAATTCTAATTGGCTTTTTAAAGGAATTCAGTAGATGTAATCTAAAATTTATGTGAAAAAATAAAACTCCATGAATATTTAAATATACATTCTATAACAAAAATGCATAGCAAAAATGGACCAGATACTAAACAAAGTTTGAAACAAAAGTATGAAAACAACATGGTACAGGTGAAAGAACAGATCAGAAAATCAGTGGAACCAAACGTAAAGCTTTGAACAAACCTATGTGTGTACAGATACTTAATACTGGATAAAGGTAAGACTTTGGCTACATTTGTAACACTTTATCTTGAGCAGAAAGAAAAAAAAGACATGTCGTAAAGATGACAAAATGACAATTTTGTCTGGCAAGACGGTAGCAGCAGTGACAGCAAGTATTTCAACCTTTCTGAATCCCTACATGAAAACAGACAGAGCAACTAGATAACAAAACCAAAAACCCAATGGAAACCATTTCCAACAAATTAGGTGATAAAATATCTCCACAACCCCCCTCTCCAAATACAAGAGTGTGGATCCATGATATTATAATCATGGGCAAGACCAAGTGACAGTTTCTAGTGGCATATTTGTGTGATAAAACTATAAAAGGAAAATCTCAAAGATGTGATTACTCTCAATGTCAGGACAGTGATTACTAATGGCAGAAGAGAGGGCATCATGACTGGAATAAGGACTCTTAAGGAGTTTCTGAGGTGGCAAGCAAAGTTCTATTTCTTGGCCTGGCTGGTGCTTGACTTACAACTGCAAAAAATAATTGTTGCTGCTGTGTATAGACAGTTGGAATATATGTACATGTCATACTACTCTTTGTACTTTTTTATTGCATTTTAATTTCTCCAAAAAATACAATAAAATGTGGTAGTAAATCAAGAAGCTGGCATATATGTTTTCTCAAAGTCCAAAACTATAAGCTGGAAAACCCACATGCCACCTATTTCCCTAAGCTTAGCTTCGAGAATAGAGTCTGAGCTCCATTAATAGTTACAGAGGGGCACAAATAATAAAATAATATATAGAGAGAGTAGTATATTTAGAAATACTGCTCATTCAAAATTCTAGAACTTCCCAATAAATTTTAAACTAAAGTATTAGGAATGTGTTATCATTCATAGAAAACTGATACATGATAGGTAGATGATACCATACAGAGATTTTGTGAGTAACTGCTTTTATAATAAAAGTGACAAATTTTATGATAATCTATCCAAATCGTTCATCCACGACCCAATAATGATAATAAATGTGTCCATTATGTTTTATAGTTTTAAAATTTATTTCACATATATTATTATATGAGATCTTTCCAACATCTCTAAGAATTAATTCAGGTGCATTTAATACTAGTTTTTTCACTCTTGAACCCAAGAGGGTTAATTAACTTGCCCAAGGTTACACAGTAAGTTAGTGGAAGAAATAAAGTACAAACTTAAGTGTTATTTTTCTCTGCCTAGTGGTTTTGCTACTTATCTTAAGGCATTGATTTTTCTGGATTTGGAGCTTAGCACAGAATATTTGGCAATTAAATCCATGGGCTTAACCTCATTAACTTAATATTCTGTGTTAATTAAACTAAGAGACAAGCATGATCAAAATTGAATTCTGTGGCCATCATCAAAAAATCTACAAACAATAAATGCTGGAGACGGTGTGGAGAAAAGGGAACCCTCTTGCACCATTGGTGGGAATGTAAATTGATACAGCCACTATGGAGAACAGTATGGAGGTTCCTTAAAATACTAAAAATAGAACGACCATACTACCCAGCAATCCCACTACTGGGCATATACCCTGAGAAAACCGTAATTCAAAAACAGTCATGTACCACAATGTTCATTATAGCTCTATTGACAATAGTCAGGATATGGAAGCAACCTAAGTGTCTATCGACAGATGAATGGATAAAGAAGATGTGGTACATATATACAATGGAATATTACTCAGCCATAAAAATAAAGGAAATTGAGTTATTTGTAGTGAGGTGGATGGACCTAGAGTCTGTCATACAGAGTGAAGTAAGTCAGAAAGAGAAAAACAAATACCGTATTCTAACACATATATATGGAAGCTAAAAAAAAAATGGTTCTGAAGAACCTAGGGGCAGGACAAGAATAAAGATGCAGATGTAGGGAATGGACTTGAGGACATGGGGAGGGGGAAGGGTAAGCTGGGACGAAGTGAGAGTGGCATGGACATATATACACTACCAAATGTAAAATAGATAGCTAGTAGGAGGAAGCAGCCACATAGCACAGGGAGATCATCTTGGTCCTTTGTGATCACCTAGAGGGGTGGGATAGGGAGGGTGGGAGGGAGACGCAAGAGGGAGGAGATATGGGGATATATGTATATGTATAGCTGATTCACTTTGTTATAAAGCAGAAACTAACACACCCTTGTAAAGCAATTATACTGCAATAAAGATGTTAAAAAAAAATTGAATACTACCTGCAAAACATAAGGGATCCTCAGAAATCTTTTCTTCTGCTTTCAAACTCATCAAAGATCATTAGGCAACCTAAGTAGATTAAAGTAATAAAAGGAAGATAAAACTTATTTTGTTTATCATCTATTAACAACCCTTGCAAAGTATGAAGTAATTTCAGAGAAGCAGATATCCTTAAAAACCTTAGGGTTGCCGATTAGTTGCAGTTAGGATATTAACAAAAACATTGAAATAGATAATGAAACTAGATAATGAAATAGATAATGAAAATTCTATCTATTGAAATAGATAATAGATAATGAAAAACATTGAAATAGATAATGAAAATTCTAGAAATAGAGTGTTTAAGAGTTTCAGATCCCAGTAATTTGCCATGCAACCTCTGGATGCTTAATATTGACATACTGACTCCTAACGTACGTAAGGGAGCTTACTACAACGTTAATTATAGCTATCCATGTTGAGTTTTTATTCCATCTCAGGAATAAAAATTAGTGTCACAAATGAGAATATTGGCATGAATTATGACACTTCAGTTATTCAAAGCCTCCTAATTTTAACTGCCCTGTTTTTTTTTTTTTTAAAAAAAAAAAACATATCAATCAGCTATACACTATTTCTTTGGTGGCTGTGAAGCCTATTACTGCATTATTTTTACAAGGATTTACAAAGCAAACATCCCTGGATATCTATTGATCCCTTACAAGGAATTCTGGGGAAAAAAATCAATTCAACAAATATTTATTTATCTGCTAATAGTGCCAGACATTGAAATAGGTGCTACAAATACAAAAATAAGTATGAGATGAGGCTGTTTGCCCTCAATTAGCTAACAATCAAGGAAGAAAAAAAACACAGGAAACCAAATACTTATAATGTAAGTCCAATTTTACCTGTGCTGTTTAAAATATAGCCTTTCCTCTACATCTTCATGTGACCCACAGACCTGCAATGACTCAAGCTCTCTGAGAACATAGACAAGGGAGTGATTAATTCTACACTAGAATAGGGAAATCAGAGAAGATTTTTTGGAAATTTAACCTTTCAACTGACTTTTGAATTCCATGTTAGCTCCCACAAATAACTTGAAACCTAAATGGCCTCCTGACAAACTGAAAACATTTGCTGTCTTTAAAAACAAAAAATTTTATTTCAGTTATTTTTGTCCATTAAATCACTTAGGGTTCTTATAAGTAACAGAAATAAAGTCAGAGTAAATTAGGCAAAATAAAATTAATTAATTTGAAAAGATGTGATGCTATCAAGCCTAAGGAAATCATAAGGCCAGATCTTAAAAAACACAGGAACCAAAAAGGATCTGGGGAGCTACATGGCAGAAACTCACGCACAGTCTCCTCAACACGCTATTGTCAAGGAAAAAAGTGAATTCCAACCATGTGTTAAAATGCATGCAAAATAGGCAAATCATAAATGTATCACTTAACCAATAATGACAAAGCAAATACTCATGTAGCAGCAACTTTGATGAAGAAATAGAACTTTAACAATACCCTTAGAAGCCTTGAATGTGCCTCTTCATTAGACCCAAACATTTCTCCCTAGAGGTAATCAAAATTCTGATTGCAAAAATGTTTTCTTGCTGCTGATAAACTTATGTAAAATTCAAAAACAAGAAAAACTCCAACTATTGTCCATTGTCTATTCTTTCTCACTATAATCAAACTCAAATTTAGCAAGTAATAAGTGAGTCCAGGGAAGGAGGGGAAGAGAGATAAAGAGCAAGAAGGAGAAAGAGAGGAGGAGCAGAGAGAGAGAGGGAGAGAAAGAGGGAAGAATGGAGAGAGGAGAGGAAAGACTGACTTATTCAGGTTGACCTAGCCTGGGGAACATCCCCACCCCTGTTTTAAACATTTTTATTGGAGTATAGTTAATTTACAATGTTGTGTTACTTTCAGGTGTACAGCAAAGTGATTCAGTTATAGATATACATATATTCATTCTTTTTTAGATTATTTTCTCATATGGATTATCACAGAATATTGAGTGGAGTTCCCTGTGCTATGCAGTAGGTCCTTGTTGGTTACCTATCTTATATATAGTAGTGTGTGTAGGTTTATCCCAAGCTCCTGATTTGACAATCTCAATAGAGACAGATCAAATCAGAAGAGAAATAATACCTAAAGTGATACAAGGATGCCAATACCAGCAGAAATGTGAATCAATTCTGGTCAGGCAAAACTGACAAATGTCTACAATTTTCTATGAATTTTCTATTAGTGCTACTATGGAAGAAATTTCTATATAGTAAAAGATTTCCAAATGTCAGAATACTGTCCAGTTTGACCATAAATCTTAACTCAGTCAAAAATTGATCTTGTTTCAACATTTTTTCTTAGTGCCATCTGACCTTACCTTCTCTACTTTCTCCACATTGTAAATTTTCATTTAAGACCTTGATCAGGTTCTACCTCTGCTAAGAAGCCAGCTAAAGCCCTTGTAACTATCTTCCTAGAGACTGTGAGTTATCATATACAAGTCAGTATGATAGTGTCTTTGTGCTAACCCTTAGTATAATTTCCATTTGATGACCTCCTACACTGTGCTAAGTACTCACATGCGTTACTTTTAATTTTTATAATGATCCCATGAGATAGGTACTGTTATCACCCTCTACCAAAGAGAAAAAATTAGATTTAACTATATTAATAAGAGAATCATTATAAGAATGGCCATTCCTCTTACACAGTTCAGAGCACAAAAGCAAAATGCACTGGTCACTTGAGTGCTGTTAGACATTCTCAATCCAACAGAGCTTGTAAGTACCAATATTAGAAGAGGAAATTTAGAAACAGAAGAGACAACCAAAAAGTAAACTGAAATTTGTTTTCCATTTTAAGGTACTCTATGGGAAGTAGTCTGTGTTAAACAAGGATTAGTATCATAAACCAGAATTTGCCAAACTTTATGATAGAAAATATGTTGTTTTACAGCAGAAATTATGTCCTTGTAAGAATAAGTAATATCAAAATATAGTACCTGTCTTTTGAGAAAATTTAAATTTAATCTCTTATCACCCATTGTAATATTTACACGTGATTGCATAGCTCAGTGTAATTATAAAATTAAAGAAAAAAAAAGAAGATGGATCATGTAGCACCTTGTTATTCTAATGGAGTTCAATGAATCACATTTCCCAGTATCCATATCCTTGTGTGGTCCCCTCCCACATGGACTTGGTCATGTGACTTTCTTAGGCCAGTGGGGAAAGCATGTACAGATTGGGGCTTACCCTCATGATATACTGCTGTCACCAGGTAAGGAAGCCCATTCTTGACTTCTGGAGGATTAAAGACCACATGGAGAGGGAAGCAGCCATTACAAATGTCCCAGCCAAGCTGAGCTCCCTACAGACTCTAGCTGAATGAGTGAGATTAAGAAGCTACAGAGGACCACTGAATAACCCATGAAAATTTAAGAAATAATATTTTTCATTGCTTTAAGTCAGCAATAGACAACGGATTTGAAAATTTGTACCAAAATTGAATGGTTGCTGTAACACAAACCTAAAAATTGTGGTACTGGCTGTGGGAGTGGGTGAGTACTGAAGGGACTGGGCAGTAGGTGAATAATGAAGCAGTATTGAGGAACCTGCTATTAGAGGCTAGAAAGATGCTTTGTAGCATTGAAGTAATGGCAAAACTGTTTTCTGCAATATTTTGGAAAATGGAGAATATGCATAATTGTTCAATAACAAACTTGTACATCTGGCTAAGAATTCTAGATAGAATATTTAAGTATCATATGTCCTCTCTTATGTGTGTATCATAGAGTAAGGGAAGAGAAAGAGGAGCTAAAAAAAAAATTGGCTTTGCATGGTGAATTTAGAGAATATATAAAATAGCCAAAAGTTTCTTCATTGGAAAATAAAATTAGCTCACATATTCAGTCTCTCCAGCCAGCAAAGGATTCTCAGAAAAATATATGTCTTTAAGGTACTTACCAAATCAGTGATTTGGCTGTAAGACCCTTTGTTAAGACCTGAAAAGAGTTAAGGAAGTGCCTAGTAGACCCTCTTATCTAGACAGAAAGGCTTCTAAGAATCTTACAAGCATTGCCTCACAGCAGACACAGATGGAGTCTAAAGCACATAAAGAGGTCTGCCTTCAAAATAATTGTAGATGTGGCTACAAGGGCATCAAATGAACTCCAGCCTGACTTATAGAAAGGTCACAAAGTTTATAAGGGAATTTATCAGTTTGGACTAAAAGAGATAGAGCCAGTTTAAAAGGAAAAGAAGCTTCTGGCTCCCCAATCTACTAAAGGCAAATAGGCTGAGAAAGCTACTGAGCAACAAAAGCAGGTAATTTCTAACAAAAAAAAAAAAAAGAAAGAAAGAAAGACGTCTCATAGGACAGAACCAGATTTTCAGAGATGAGAGCCAAGAGCCACAGTGAACAATGTTTTAGAGATTGACTCCCAGGGAGAACTGGCCCTAATCTAGGAATATTCCCCCTCCCCAAGTGTAGAGTCCTGATAACTAAGCGTCTATCTGGCTTTTAGAATTGTTATGGTCCAATGATTGCTGTGTTCTATTCTTTTTCTTTCTGAATGGCAGTGTCCATTGCTGTTACCTTTCCTGATTCACTGTTCCATGTTAAATATGTGAAAGGCAAATAACTCGTTTTTTTAGGTCATGAGTATTTAGTTCAAGAGGAGTTTCACCCAAAATGCTTCATCCATATCCAGACCTGATCCTCTTTATGAGATCATGGGCTTCTTAAGTGATGCTATGTCTGGATGAAGCCATGGGTGCTAGGAGGTGACAAGTGTATTTTGTGTATGGGAAAGATATGAATCATTGAGGCCAGAGGTTGGAATGTGGTAGTTTGTTACCAAAATGGAACCCAATGAACCATACCTTTCTGTAATGATACTCCTGTGAGATCCCCTCCCTCATGGGATCTGCATTTACCAATGGGTCATCAGCAAATGTAATGCAAGCAGAGGCTTGATAAGCATTTGCAATTGGGTCTTGAGCTCTTGAAATATGGCTGCCTCCATGTGAGGAAGCCCAGTTTAGCTTTCTGGAGTATGAAAGACCACATATAGAGAGACATCAGGCTATTTTAGATGTCTTAGATGAAGCGAGCCTTCAGCCAAATTCTAGCTGGGTGCACCTGCATGAATGAGCCCAGGTGAAGGCAGCAAAAGAACTACCCAGCCATAGGTTACAGACCAGTATTAATTTTTCTGCAGCCCTTATCATTCGTAACCAATGCTGAAAAATAATAAACATTTAATTAGTACTGGCTAATGGACTGACCCTTCCATGTCAATTGTTTTTTCTTCCAGGGATACTTAGCTTTTAATAATTTATACATCCATAAATACAGCATATTTAAAGGTCTTTAAAGAATAGGAGTTTTATTAATTATCTGTAACTCTGTTACCACCAAAATAGACATTTACTTTTGACAATTGATTTCATCTTCCATTTTTAAAAACATGCTGTGATGTAGAAATAAAGGAAATTTGTTAAGAATTTTACCATTTAAATCAAGTCTAACATCACTGAACCATGTATATTCTTGTTGAGGTTTAGCTTAGAAGTCTGGATTTTTCCTGAATAATGCTTTGCTTGAGCTGGAACGGCAAGAAAAGGATGAAAGAAGCCCCAGGTTAAAATGCCACAGAATCTTACTATTATTACCAAGTTTCAGTAGTTTTTCTTGAATAAATGCTTCTAAATTTATTATATTCCTTATTCAGTTTCCAGAGTCCTAAAATTGTTTTTGACAATTTTGTCCAATTTTATCATTGTTTTTTGTGGAGAGGATTTGCTGAGTTTCTTCTTCAGCCATTCTGGAAATCCTTCTTTTCTGTTTCTTCTATTCTGAGTCCTTATTTACTATTTTTTTAATTTTCATTTTTACTAATTTTTAGGTGATCTATCATTATTACTTTATAAAAATCTATTTATATTATAATGTATATTATTATTCACTACTGCTCCTTTCCTCTTCATCTTCCTTTACCTTTAGGACACTGTTCTAGTTCATTTGCTTTGTTTTGTTTATATGATTCTTTCCCAAATATTTTCCTCAGATAGTATGCATGAATGATATGTTCTATATCCATAGTCTCAGCAACAAGAAGAAGCATGTTACATATGGGTAGATTATTAACCAGGGAACTTTAACTTCTGTAAATGATCTGGAGTAGAGGTTGAGTCCCATGCAAGTCAGCAAGTGAGCTCACTTATAGAATCTTGAGCAAGAAAAATGTTATATCAAACCATAAAAGAGACCAGAAAAGTATCTGTTTATGACCCAGAGATATATTAGGAACTCGATTAAATGATGTGTAAAGACAGAATTCCCTTCAATAAATCAAGATCTGAAGTCTACCAGTCTATGGGAGCAAGCCTAAACTCATGCTACGTGCATTACGAAAAGCCTGGATTAAGAAGTTGACATAAAAATTGGGCTAGAATAGGTAAAAATGCTGAGGCTCAATTAGAATTATATTCAATATTAACTCAAGGGGAAGATGTTATTATCCACAGCACCCAAAGATTCTTAAAGGAAGAAAATAGCCAGGAAAGATGAGTTTGTCAATAATTATGAAACATATGAAAAAGCACAATGCCAACAATAAAGCCCTCAGATTTTATCAAATGAAAAACTTGCATCCAAAGCCCTAGAGCAAATCCAACAATCTAAAAGGATATTGAAAATATGTACATGTAATGTTAAAAAGCTATACAAAGTCATTAAGCCCATAAAACAATAGAAAATTATGAAACAATAAAAGCCAGATTTGAAAAGTATCCAAAAAATCCTTGTTATAAAGTATAGTAATTAAAATTAAAATTGCTACATGGATAAACTACAGGTGGGATACTATGGAAAGGATATTAACTGAAAGAGATTTTAGGAAAATCTCTTTCAGACATAGATAAAATGAAAGAAATGTGGAAAAGCACCACAAAAAATATACATCACCATCCCAGACTTCTCTCTCAGAATCCAAACTTGTAAATTCAACTGCCTATTCAACATTTACACTTGGGTATCTAATGAACATTCTAAACCCCAAAAGTCTAAAGTTGAACTCCTTATTCTTCTACCAAAGACTGTTCTATTCACCACCTTTTCCGTTTCAGTTGATGCCAATTCTATCCTTCCAGTTACTTGGGCTAATCACCTTGATGTAAGCTTGACTTCTAATTAATTTCACATCTTAAATGTATCATCCACTTATTGACTCTAGTTTCAAAAAATACCCAATATCTAATCACTTCTCACCTTCTCACCATCTTACTAATATCTTCCTGGTCTGAGCCACCATCATCTCTCACCTAAGATAATGGAATACTGAAAATGTCTCCTGTCTGGTCTTCTGGCAGTACCATTGCTTCACTATGATGAAAAGCATGATTAACTTATCCTGCATACAGAAACTTGAACCAAACTAATTTAGGTTTAAAATGCATAAGGGGCAGAGTGGAGAGGGGATTGTGGAGGACTATGAGCCTGGTTACCTATAGGAGTTACAAACTCAGATGCCAGTAGGAGCCAGACTAGCAACCTACTGGGCAGGGTTTAACACACAAGAAGTGGTGAGGCCTATGGGAAACAAGAAAGTAAAGAAAATCAAATACATTATCCCTGAGCTATATTTCTTCATGGGATATGATTATTCACTTAGTTCCATTAAAAAATGGTAAGTCAGCTAACCTACTATTTTTGTGCTTCTGTTGCAATTTTATTATTGCCTCAGATAATGTGGGGTTTTTTTGTGGGGGGAGGCATTTAGACATAATTTAATACATGGTTCCCCAAAGAGTTAACACTCCTGCTACTGTGCTTGATGTTCTGATTGAAAGCGTCACTTAGGTATTCTTAGAGTCTGCTCCTTTATTCCAAAGTAAAATCCATAATTGGTCTTGATCAGGCATTTGGGAATCCAAGCCCTCATAGGCTTCAACTGCGATTTTGCTTGTTTGCAACCCAGACCCTTGCAGCAAGAGATTTTTGGAAGTGACACATGGATTTCTCACCATATGGTGTGCACATGCATTTTCTGCATGCATGGCTAATTCAAGGGCATGAGAAAACATATGCAAACGCTATTGGGCACAGAAATTTAGACATTTCTTTGAAATGTTGACCTTTAAATGTTTAACACCTGTAGTATCCAGGCTATGATAACATCTCACAAAACTACAAATCTTCATTGTAAATATAGATGGAATGGTCATCCTGTGGAAAAAGGGAAGAAATCTCATTCTTTCTACACAAGAAGTAATCTCAACTAGTTGAATTTGGAATAGAAGTATTTGCCCATTCCAATGTCTTTTTTTCAAAGGAGACAAGATAGTTAACTAAAATCACCATCAGAAATAAAATGTCCATCATCCTAAAACTTTCACAAAATAAACTATAAAAAACAACATATTTCAAGATAGAATCTTGTACAACAACAAAAAAAATGAATTCTATCAATTCTCAGTTTTGGGCACTAAGAGTATGATAATCTAAAAGTATACATGAAAGTATACATTATGTGAAGAAAATATTGTATGATATCACTTATATGTAGAATCTAAAAAAATACAACAAACTAGTGAATATAACAAAAAGTAAGCAGATTCACAGATACAGGGAACAAACTAGTGGTTACCAGTGGGGCAGGGGAGGGCAATATAGGAGTCGGGGAGTGGGAGGTATAAACTGTTGGGTGTAACATAGCTTCAAGGATGTACTGTACAACACAGGGAATATAGCCAATACTTTGTAATAACTGTAAATGGAAAGTAACTTTTAAAATTTGTATAAACATTTTTTAAAACTGTTTAATAAAGTAAAATAAAAGTATATGTTATCTGAATACCGCCTAAGGAAAACATTCTGCTGTGGAAATAAAAAAATCTGTGACACTACAGCTACAGTTTTAGCAATCAGAATTTTTTTTTTTTTTTTTTCCTTGCGTTATACGGGCCGCTCACTGCCGAGGCCTCCCCCATTTGCGGAGCACAGGCTCCGGACGCGCAGGCCCAGCGGCCACGGCCCACGGGCCCAGCCTCTCCGCGGCACGCGGGATCCTCCCGAAACGGGGCACGAACCCGCGCCCCCCGCATCGGCAGGCGGACCCTAAAGCACTGCGCCACCAGGGAAGCCCAGCAATCAGAATTTTAATTAAAATTAGCTGAGCCACCTGGAACATATCCTTTCAATTTTCTGAGCCTCTGTTTATTCATCTATAAAATCAGCTCCACAAAACCTACCTCACAGGTTGGCATAAGTATCAAATGAGATAATGTAAATCAGTAGGTTTTGTAAATTGTGAAGTGTTGTCTATCAGCTAGCTTAAAGTGTATCTACATCAACCTGGGACTCAATCTTGATTTTGCCACTTGCTGTAAGACCTTGAATAAATTATTCAGTAATTTTAGTTGTGGTGGTGGCTGGGTGTTTCTACAGCATATTGATCTCCCCCACAATGTTTTATATTCTGTGCATTAGATGATTGCTTAGAGGCAGCTAGGGAGTATGATGGACAATAGCATCTAGTCAAATTGAACTGACACATTGTTATGGATAATCAGCTGATCCATATGACAATAATAATAACTAAAAATGTCTGACGTTTCCTAAGGACTCATTCTGAACAAAGTATTTACAAGTATACATTATAAGTCGTATGATTCTCACAACATTTTCACTATGAAGTACATAATAATGTTAGCTCTATTTAATATATAAATAAAACTGATGCTCAGGCAGTTTAAATAGCGAGCAGAAGTCACAGAGTAAGTTGAAGTAATAGAACTAGGAATGTAAAGATCTTTTCCCGTTCACTGTGCGTTCATAATATTTAATTATTAATATATATTGGCAATTGTCATGGCAAAAAATGATCCATTCTATTTTTTACTGTGGCCATAAAAAATGCCCACTTTGGCAATGAAGTGTGTGTGTGTATGTGTGTGTGTAGTACTTAATCTTAGAATCCACTCTTTTGCTAGTGAAACTACTAAAAAAATTTATATAAAATAAAATTTCTCAGTATCAATAATATGACATATGTGTAGTGGACTTCATAATATGGATACAGAACAGAGAAATAGGGAATAGACTCAGTACTCATGAGGGAAGAAATATCAATTCAGAAGGCCATAGTGAGGGATGGAAAGAACCTGACATGTGAGCTACTACTCTCCTCTCTAGAGTCCTTGGCAGACATCATGTGTATCATCTTACCTTGAACCCAAACATGACCTTGGAATCATTCTTCACACAGTTCTGTAGACAGCTATTAGCAAATGTTTGGTGAAAGCTTATTTGTCATCCATAACCTAGACCAGTGATTCTCAACTATAGGTGTGCATTAGAGTCACTTGGAGAATTTCTAAAAAATACCAATACTCTGCTTCTTCAAGGGATTCTGATTAATTTGGTCTGTACCAATATAATTTGGAATCCAGCATCTATATAATTTTTTAAGTTTCTAGGTGTTCTAATATGCAATCAAGTTGAGAAATTCTGGCTAAAATTGTGGGTAAATATAAAGGACAAAAAGATAGACAAAGGATAAATGGAAATGGATCTTTCAGAAAAAAGTACAATTAAAAAAATAATTCACTATGAAATTCAGACTATAAATACCTTAAAATTTGAATATAAAGTTTCTATATTTTTAAAATTACAATAAAAGGGTTGAACTGTGGCTAAAATATTTAATATACTTAATGGAGGATATGAAACGGAAACAAAGACAAGTCTCCCTTTTCACCAAACATTGAGTCATCTTCCTAAAGCACTGACAGAGCATTAAGGAAAGGAGAGAACAAAGGTGGGATGAAGTCTGCACACCAGGGAGACACAGAGAGGCCAACTTCTTTTTCAACACATTTCAGAGTAATCTTTTAACTAGAAACATCCTTTTCATTTCATCTCAGAACCATTTCATATAAGTGGTGATTATTTTTCTAAAAAACCTCTAGCTTTACATTCTTTAAAATTCTTTTTTAGTATTCACAGTTATTTTAATAAATGTAAAACACAACAAAATTTTAAACTAACTTCTTAGTTAACACTTTTTCCTGAATTGAAGAATATTAAAAGCAACATACAGGAGATATAGTATATATTCACCAATTGTGAGACCAGACTAGCAACACTTAACATTCCATTCTTACTCCTAATCTACTGAAAAAACAAAAAATCATTAGACTTGACATTTGTGCCAGGGAAAAATTATAAGAGTATCTTCAGGACACTCAGTGGTCTTTTGCTGACACTGTAGTCAAGTTGCCAGTTTCCACCGACATTCTCCAGCAATTTGGCAGTTAAAGCCTTTGAGTTACAAATCAGCAGGTTTCATCTCAAACATCTGTGGACATTTAAGTTAACCGGAAAATTGGCAAAATTATCCTAAGGGATAAAAGACATTTGAGAGTGATATCAGTCATCCATCATCTCTCACAATCATTCCAGCAGAGCAACAGATTTAGAAAATTGGCGTTGGGCTCACTCTCTTGTCTCCTCATTCTTGCCAAACCCTTCTTTCCTCTTTCACTCTCGAGTCCACACAAGGTGTTTTCATGGTTGAAATTGCTCACACAGGCATTTATCATGGCTGATTGATGGTCAATGTAAAGCATAAAAAATGCCTCCCAGTGACCCCTCATCAGACATGTCACACAGCTGCCCTAAACCAAACTGAGAATGTGACAGTAAGACAAGTTATAATGTGTAAATATGAAGAAAGAAAATGGAGAAGGCATAGACAGCAAATTATACCAAGTGAAGATGAATTGTCCAGCCATAAGTTACTTAATTTTACTTGCTTTGCCTACCTTTACATTGACATTTAATCCAACGCTAACTGTGCCAATCTGACCACTAACTGTGCAGGGTTTATTTAATCAGTTATGATCACTACTTAAATAAATGGACACTGGATAAGTAACAGTACAAGACTCAGTCTGTAGACTCTTATTTTCCCTCTTGAAACAGTATATTAAAGACCAACTGTTCTCAACGTGTAGTCTGGAGACCCTTGTGAGCTCCAGAGACTTTTCAGGGAGTACACAAGGTCAAAACTATATACATAATGATACTAAGATATTATTTATCTATCTCATTCTTAATAAAGATACAGTAGATTTTTCCAGAGGCTACATGATATATCCAAAATTATCTTAAAAGGCTACTAAAATAGTTCTCCCATTTCCAATTACATATCTGTATGAGGCTGGATTTTCTCCATAGACTTTAACCAAAACAACAAATTGCAACAGATTGCATGAAGAAGCACATTTGAGAATCAACCTTTTTCCTGTTAAGCTGGACACTACTAAAAAGATATGCAAAACGTAAAGCGACAACACTGTTCTTGACAAGTTTTGGTTTTGAAAACAATTTTCATAAAAGTACTAGTTATATAAACAAATGTTGCATTTATCATTGTTTCATTTAAAAGAATTATTGAAAGAATATTTTTAAATGTCTCCATTTTTCTTTTTAATTCAGTAAATATAGATATAAGCTACATAAATAAGAGATTCTTGAGGTCCTAAATAGTTTTTAATGCATCCTAAGACAAAAGATTTGAGATTTGCTGTTATAGACTATTCTTAAATATCATCAATTAATCTTGTTAACATTCTGCATCATTTATTACTACTCTTTCTTAGAACAATAATTGTGCACCCAGCACCCAGACCTTGGTTTTTAATGCTACCATCCAGTTAAAGGAACCAGGATTTGTTGAAGAAATAGTTACTTCTAGAACTTGAGGAGGAGATAAACAAGATGAGCCAAGACCATCCTGCAATGCTGGAAAGTAAAGAAGTGCTAAATCAAATCAAATAGACAGTAAAATAAAAATAGAAATGAAACAGTGGGTATATATAAAATGGGTACTGGAACCAACTGAAAGAGTTCCCAGTGGCAAAAGCTGGAAAAATTTAAGCAATAAAATAAATTAAGTAGTACTGGATTATAATCCAAGTGTAAAATAAATACCCTATGAGTCCACACTGATGAATAAATACTTGGCTAAATGAATGAATGAGGGAAAATGGATAAATATTCTGTGCAGAAGAATTCAAATAATGTAGGTAGATACTCCTCTCTTAACTGCCCACACCTTAAGTGTAAACTTCCTTTCAAAGAATATGAAAAGGGGAAAAAAAGAGTAATTTTACAATGAAGAAACCTGACAAAACACTGCATAAGCAAGGAAACTAAGAAAACAGGAAAGTCTTAGAAAACTGTCACAGCCGAGAGGAACCTAGGGAGACATGATGACTAAATACAACATGGCATCCTGAATAAGATCCTGAAACAGAAAAAGGACCGTAGGAAAAGAATAAAGAAATAGAAAAAAGTATGGCTTTATCTAATAATAATATATCCTTACTGGTTCATTAGTTATGAAAAATGTACCACATTAATGTAAAGGTTAATAATAACAGAAACCAGATACAGGGTATATAGGAACTATTTGCTCGATTTTTCTGTAAATCTAAAATTGTTCTAAAATATAAAGCTTTAAAAAATAGGTTAATGATGAATATATTACATTTTTGGTTGAGCTCCTAGATGACAAACAGAAATAATAATTATTCTCTACATAAATTAGACTCTACATAAATGTTTCTCAAACCGTTGTCCTAGGTACACCTGCAGAAGAATCTACCCAAAGAGTCCAATAAACCAGGTTCCCAGAACCACGCCTTGCCTGGTCCTACTGAAACAGGAAGCAGAGCCCAGGAATCATCATTTGAACAAGGCTGAACTCCATTGGCTAATGAAACATGCTATATTAGCCACAAAAATTCCTTTTGCACCTTTTATTTACTTCAATAAAAGTAACAAAAATAATCTGACCGAATAATTAAGAAGCAGCAGGTCAAGCAAAACAAGTCTCCTCAAAGAACTTGAATAAATAACTTAACTTTATATATTTTAATTATTTGTAATCAGATTAATCATGATTATTTTCAATAACATGACTCAGAGGTTGCTGAAATATATTTCTCTCTGTACTAACCTAATAGATAACTAATACACTTTATAATTTAGAGCGGCAGAAAGTTATTCATTACTCATATGTGAAATTAGATTATCACCCTAAAATTAGCCATGCTTCATCTTATTAAGCATAAGAATACCTAGGGAAACAGAATTAATTTCACCTAATTTTGATTCAGTTTGAAATTTATAATGTGAGTAAAGAGCAGCTTCATCAAACTTTTAAGAATCAAGTTAATTTGCCTTCAGCACAGTTGTTTCTTTCTGAAAAAAATTATATTATTAACAAATAGGTAAAGTGTTAAGAGGAAATTAGGTTTCATTATGATGGAATGATCAAGGGAAAGAGACCATTACTAAAGTGGGTGAGGTAGATAATTATCAGAGAGC
>NW_006777810.1:333264-336234 GCF_000442215.2 Lipotes vexillifer
TCCATCACAGTCATTCTTAGAATTTCTAAGAGCATCAGTCCTTCATAGAGTGTTCCCTAAAGAAAGGTGATGTGTTTTTGCAAGACAGACATGAGAGGATACTGAAACTGTTTTTCTGGTGTAATTTAATTCATATAAATGGGACATAATAAATTGTGTTTTGGTTTCCTACACTTCCCTCATTTTTGAGGCTTTTGAAATCATAACAAGAGAAAAAATACATAAGATATCCATTGTAGTTTAATTGCTTTCTGGAAATATTTGTTTATTTCTCTCTCTATAGGAATAAAAATAAATTCTTAAATACTTGCCAAACTTTGATAAAAGTGTAAAATAACTGTGAGAATATTAAAATGGTTGAAAATCTCACTCATTAGAGTTTCAGTTACAATCCTACAACATTTGAAGTTTTGATATCTGCAACTCTGATAGGCATTAGATACAGGAAAATGTTCAAACGACTATGGCTGCCATAAATTGTGGTGAGAGATCTTTCACTAAATGACTTTCATCACCACTATTCATAATGAAAAGGGGCAACACAAGTGGTCTGTGTATTTGATAATTAAAGCTTTAGAACTATTTAGATATTTTCAATATTTAGAACTATTTATTATATTACAAGAGCCAAAAACACCAATGATACATTCAAGAGTTATATTAAAAAATACATAGTAAATATCAATCTAATTCTACCAAATAAGATGTGCAAGAAATATAACTTCTTTTTCTATAATTAAATTTTATTTGTATTCTAAGCATCTAAATCATTGAGTGGTGCTAACTTAGTCATTTCAGTGTCTCTTCTCATCTTTTCTCTGAATTAGCTGCTAAATTCTTTAGGAATAATATAGTGACAGGTTATGCAGTATATAGGTAGAAAGCTGGGCATTTTCCGTCATCATCTATGCATGTAATACCTTGCAATCAGCTAGATATTTGTGTTCCAAGCAGTGTTTTGTTTTTAGTTCATGCACATCACTGTCACAGCCTCCTTGTCTTGAAAACAAGGTATTTGCAGTTTCATTGGCTCTCTGTGCCATGGTCTTACTGCTTTCTGCCACTCAGAAAAATATTTCTGCTGCTCCCTGAGCTCTGTAGGGGCACATGGATATTCCAGTGGGCTGCTTCAAGCCCACTTGCCTAGAAACCCACACAGATGTTTCTGTACCATGCTGACAGAGAAACTATGGAACCCTTTTTTCTTAGGATCTGTCTGTAAAAAGAGCACAGGATCATTCCACTCTCAAAGTTCACCAGGTCCACTTGGGAATAGGGGATGTTTCCCCTCTCTGGATTTGGCAATTGAGGGTGGAGAATGGAAAAAAGTATATCTGGCCCTTTTTCAGGAATCCACCAGAAACTAAGAGCTCTTTTTAGTCTTTTTCTTCTCCCTACCACTCCCCAGTATGGATATTCCTTATATACCTAGTGGGAAAAGGCAAAACCTGGCTCTTATTTATCTTATATCTTTCCAATTTTTTCTATTATACTTGATGTTTTAATTCAAAAATTAAAAACTTGACTCACATTCTCTGCTTTCTGCTGTAATAAGACAGTCTTGACACTTTGGATGCCTCATTGTCTAGCTGCTGGAATGACAGCAGGTCACAGAACAATTTGAAAAACATCAGAGGAAGGAGAGGAATGCATAAGTTAATATTGCAAATATCATTCTACCAAATGCCTGCGTGTATATCATAGGAAATAAGTCTTCTGTGCTTTTATACTTTTGGATCTTACTAAAAACATAACTGATATTCCTGGAAAGGTTAAAAAATTGAGAGGAAATATTATCAGAGTAGAAAATTTTCAAAGACTTCATCTATTTCTGGTACAGATTATTCTTCCATTCTGGTCAGCTTGTCAACACAGATACACTCACGCTGGGTAAAGTTGAATTGACTGCCTTCTCAGCACTAAAAAGATATAAACTGATATTAAGACATTAGCTTATGTGCAGTCTATTTATCGGCCAGTATTATGAGAGAACAATTTGTAGATATTCTATGTGTAATAAAAAAACTCTTAAACAGGTAAAGAATCAAGGATCAGGAAATATTTATGTGTACATTTCCATTAATAAATACTTTAAACTTAAATATCAGTCTTAGAAAGCAACGTTTCTTTCCTAAAAAAGCCAGAGGAGAATCCTTACCTATCTCCAATTTCATTTCCAGTTCTTGACTAACATACACATTCCTTCCAGGAAGAAATACCTGGAAGTAAGTACCTGGTACTTACCAAAAATACCTGGTAATCACCTACTAAAGTAAGTGACTTTAAGTTATTTATGGTCAGGTGCTATAGTTTATATTTTATCCATTGCCACAAAGGGTATCCACTATGAGTTCTCAAGCTATGTATAAAGGGACGATTAAAGAATATAGAGAAATGATAAAGAAAAAGAAGAATGAGGATCAGAGTGTTGCTTGAAATTAATTAGCAACTTCTAAAAGAAGTTATTAAGAATACTCTTTAGATGGATATGCTATCCTATAGTACTCTAGTCCTAAGATGAGAAGTCTTAAGCTTCATCAAATTTACAAGAATTTTCTAGCTCTAATTCTATTCAGCTTTAAGTTGAGGTCACCTCTCAGTCATATCTGAAAGTGTGAAGATGAGTCAAAATCCTAAAGACAGGTGTGTAGAAATGAAACACTCAAAGGAAATATCCAGGTAAGTCCCTCTGATGAAAAGGTACCCAGAGAAATGCCAAAACCAACCAACAGATAAAACTTATATTCCAGAAAATTGTCCTCAAACAAAACTGATTTCCTTCTTGTCAAATTAATATTTTAAAAATACAAGGCACATAAACAAGTCAAAAAGACAACCCTCAGAATGGGAGAAAATATTTGTAAATGAAACAACAAAGGATTAATCTCTAAAATATACAAACAGCTCATGGAGCTCAATATCAAAAAAACAAACAATCCAATTAAAAAATGGGCAGGGCTTCCCTGGTGG
>NW_006777810.1:336670-356624 GCF_000442215.2 Lipotes vexillifer
TTCCTTAAAAAAAACTAAAAATAACTACCATGTGACCCAGCAATCCCACTCCTGGGCATACACCCTGAGAAAACCATAATTCAAAAAGAGACATGTACCACAATGTTCATTGCAGCACTATTTACAAATAGCCAGGACATGGGACCAACCTAAATGTCCATCAACAGATGAATGTATAAAGAAGATGTGGCACATATATACAATGAAATATTACTCAGCCATAAAAAGAAACGAAATTGAGTTATTTGTAGTGAGGTGGATGGACCTAGAGTCTGTCATACAGAGTGAAGTAAGTCAGAAAGAGAAAAACAAATACCGTATTCTAACACATATATATGGAATCTAAAAAAAAGAAAAAATGGTACTGATGAACCTAATTCCAGGGCAGGAATAAAGATGTAGACATAGAATAGGGACTTGAGGACACAGGGTGGGAGGGGGAAGCTGGGGCGAAGTGAGAGTAGCATCGACATATATACACTACCAAATGTAAAATAGTGGGAAGCAGAAACATAGTACAGGGAGATCAGCTCAGTACTTTGAGATGACCTAGAGGGGTGGGATAGGAAGGATGGGAGGGAGGCTCAGGATGGAGGGGATATGGGGACATACGTATGCATATGGCTGATTCACTTTGGTGTACAACAGAAACTAACACAGTATTGTGAAGCAATTATGCTCGAATAAAGATCTATTTAAAAAATAAAAAAAAAAAGGCAATGATTTTTCCAACAAAGTGTTTACCTTCTTACACATGAGCTTTGCATGCCAGAAATCTATTGCTTTATAATATCAAAGTGACTCTCACTGGTGTGAGTATGTGCTTCTGTGTGTGTGTTTGTATCAAGTACATATCAAGTTGCTATGGCTCCAGGAGTTCTCCAAACCTCTCTCCTACTCAACTCTGGCCCACCTGGTCATTCAGTGGTTTGTTTATTCGCTTGTTTATTTTTTGCTTTTATTCAGTGCCAAAATGTTAATCAGCTAAGAAAGGAAACATTATGATTCATATAAATCAGTTTAGACACTACAGGGGAAAAAAAAGTTTAAGTATCCTGAGTCTTATTTTTCTTTAAGAAAAATTCAGCCCTCATATTATACGTAAAGCAAAAATTAATCACAACCTTTTTTTCTCTCCCCATCAAAGAGGATGACATATTAGGCTAACTGTGCACACTTGAAACATTTTTACTCAAACTCTATAACACTACATTACCCCTTCTAAGCATGAAATGAATTTTCCCCTCATCCTTACTCATGAATTAATGATAATACTATGTGCTATGGGTGTTAATTGAATGTTAGGTAGTCTGTACCTGAGAGATTCAACTTGTTCACTTTTCACATCCAACCCTCTCATCTAACTGGTCCACTGAGAAAACAGTTCTCTTAACCCTTATCATTTTCCCCACTCCCTGTATAACACCAAAGGACAAAAATCTATGTGACAGCAGCTCTGTAAAAGTGTATAACTTGGCCCTGAAGAGTATAGCCTTTTATTGGTTGTCTCCCTTTGTGCTGGCCTGACACAAACTGCCTTCTGACAAGAGCAGGATCAATTAGGCTGATAACAGTAAAACTGTGTGAGAACAATGAGACCTACCTCAGCCATAATGCCAGAGCTTTCATTATACAGATCGTGTGACTTCACAAATGAACAAAGACACATATCCTCTGTTAAAGTCACTTGACGCTAGTAGTTGGCTATGTTAGGGAAAGGGATTGGGGAATGCACCATATAGTCTCTTTGAAAGTGCAAGTGCTGACCCCACGCTGAGCTGAGGACAATGAAAGCAACAGGAACAAGGACAGAAGAAAGAATAATAAAGACTCAGAAAGATAGGCCGAACACACTTTCTGCACACAAGCAGCTCTGGAACTTGAATGAAAATACCAATCTGATTTTAATTTCACAAAAAAAGTGTGTAAAGTTTCTAATGGGCCTATTTATTAAATACAAAATCTTGAACTTGATCAAAGATCCATTAGCTACCATTGGTGAGAAAACACGAAAGATTCTAGCCTTTATCCATAATTAAGCAAAATGATAAATCCACTTTTATTTGGAAACCTGCCAATGAGATTTGATCTGTCACTATATCTACATCTTGGTTATTGAGAATGTTTTTATTTGATACTGTTTTTTTCATATTATGCAACTTCAGACATGACTGTGTACAGCTCTAAATGATAGGTCTACCCCATAGAGAACTTTACTATATGGAGAAAAAAATGTCCAAAGTATTATACAATTTACCATTTAGAAAACATTTGGCTTTTCCACTTAACTTTCTCTGCAGAACTTCTCCTACCATAAATGTTCATTCCCTGGAGTCCTCTGTTTATTTATTTACCAAGGCATTCTGAGTTCCCCTCTTTAGTGTAGGCTGTAGGAACTACTCCCCATGCAAATGTGCAGACTTGTAAATTCAGTTGTCATTGTTTTGCCTTCAGGTTATGTGATTAATAAAAAAAAATGCTTGCTAATTAGCTTCCATATTTTATTGATTTTATTACTTTGAGAAAAAAATTAACATAACTGACTAGAAGTGTTTTCTTAAATTCTAGAACTGAAGGTTTTTCTAAAGAAAATAGATTGAAATTGAACAGCTAGTCAACAGTAAAATCCAGAAAAGATATCCAAACATTCCTCATAAGATTTCATGCATAGAATCATTGCCCATTTTAATAAAAATTACAAGTTTATTAACTAGTCTTAGTGTTAGATCACTAATTTAAAACAGCTGAATAATATTTTAACACATGATAATTATCTTGGTTAATTCAAGAGGCCTGATCTGGGTGTTAGCCAAGAAAGTCACCTCTAGAAGTGTCTTCAAGCTTTCAGTTTTCTGCTTAGGAAGTTTCTGTTAAAAATGGCAATGCTATAAGGACTAACATCCATTTGAATGACCATGTCCTATACTAGTCTCTGAATTCTTACTTCCCCAAAGAGGTATAGCACAATTTCAAGAGAAGAGCACTGTGAACGAAGACTGTCACTTGCCATATCAGTAAACAAAGGATGTTGTGGCCATCATGCCATCAGCCACTACAGCCACCCCAGACTCTATATCCTGAGGGGATTCAGGATGGAGAAAAGCAGGATACTGGTCCTAGACAGTTAAGGTGCCTATCAAAGGAATGAGTTCAATGAGCCCAGACTCTTGCATCTTTCCATATGTAGAAAAGTGCTAAATTCATTAGCTTGAGATCTCTGGTTTTTCTTTAGTCAACAGTAATCTTTCAATGTTCTGACTACCTGTTGTTGTATTGTTATTGTTGTTTTGCAAAAACTCCTATATATCCTGGATCCTCCCTTACCTCTTCAGTAAGTCCCTCAGAGCTATCTGAGAGGTTGCCTCCTGGGCTTAAGTCCTCAGTAAGTTCACCGAATAAAACATAATTCTCAACTTGTAGGTTGTTCTTTCTTTTTTTTTCAGTCAACATTACTTTGGTTTAAACTCACAAAACAGGCACTAAGATAGTGCCTATTTGTATATTTTGCGCGTAGTATATTTGGGGGGTGATCTCAGCAAGCACTATGAGGGAGTGGGAAAGTACACAAGGAAGGAGGAAACAATAAACGTGCCTTAATGGGTTTGATCCTGCTCTAGCTGCATCTCAAGGGTCCTCTGAAAGACTGAGGAAATTGTGCCTTAGAATTCTGCATAAAGAAATATTTCCTGGAGTCTATTAGAGGTTATGATGTCTAAATAGAAACTCAAATAGTTGATTGCATTTTCACAGTAGACACTGACTGCTCTCTACTCAAGCCCTACCTTGGTGACTTAGCTAGTCCCCATCTTTCCATATATTACTCCTGTTCATCCTGTCTCATTGCCTATTCGAAGTCCCTGAGAGTCCGATTCAACTAGCTGTCATATAGTATAGGACACTGCTGTTCATCGTTAGGTCATTCTGAGCAACAATAGGTCATTAACCAGTCAACAGAAGATTAGATTTAGGTCTGGTCTACCCTGGGTCCAAGGTGGTGGAGATATGAGATACAGATTATGTCAACCCTTTCATTAGGAATCACAGAGCCCCTAGGTATGAAACAGGCATTTTGAGGCTTCCCAGGAGAGGGCTTTTGAATTGGCAAGCACCTGGCTTGACTATTCTATCCATTGAGGTTGATAACTTTTCTTCCATTTATAATCCATAATACATGATGTATGCACACTCCCTCATTCTCTGAACATTTTTCATAGCTCCTGCTACAGTGCCTCAAATTCTGTACCCAGAAGCTACTCAATAAATATTGCAGAGTGGACTCATGAACTCTGGAAATTCCAAGAAAAAGACGAT
This sequence comes from Lipotes vexillifer, assembly GCF_000442215.2. Taxonomy (NCBI): domain Eukaryota; kingdom Metazoa; phylum Chordata; class Mammalia; order Artiodactyla; family Lipotidae; genus Lipotes; species Lipotes vexillifer. Next base: position 340,982 of record NW_006777810.1, read on the forward strand.
AGCGTACACAGCAGGCAAATATTGGCTGTAAGTTCCTATCCAAGTGAATCCAGTGATTCAGCAGGTCAAAACTAGTGCTGCTGGTTTACATAACCATTCCAGTACAGAATATTATCAATCCAAATTGAAAATCCTACACTTGTCAGCAGCAACCAATCTCTTGCCAGACCATGCACATGTATTTATAAAGTACTAAGGGGCAAACAATGAAAATCCCTTAGAGAAAAAAAGACCAAAGAAGAATAAATATCCTAAACCCAAATATAGTTTGAGTTTTTCAACTCACTTCAACACATCACTGTACATAGAACAAAATATCTAGGACTGTAGGCAGGAGTGACTTAGAACCCAATTTGGAAAGAAGAAACTGTTACAAGTAAAATCCTCCTGGGCTACCTAGATTCTTAGTGTTTTTCATTTCAAATCTTGTCAGAGAGCTTTGAGAAGAAAATAGAATTTTTAGTAACTCTCACAGGGTTACTTGCACTTTTTTAGTATTCTATATAGCTAAGGGTGCTCCATTGCACAATACCTCAAATTATTTTGAAGGGTTTTCTTTCTTTCTTTTGTTAAAATTAAATTTTAAAAAATTTTAGTCCTTTTGTAAAACGAACTTGATTAGAGAGAGTTTAAGCTCACAGTTGCAGGATGTGCTTCTTTTGATTAGATGTGATAATTTGTTGCCTTTGTGGCATTTGTTTTGACTAATCAAGTGAGCAAATATTCCCTGATGTATGTACAGGCTGCCAGGCTAGGAGTTATGGAACAACTAGAGGATGGAGTCCACACCTTCAAGGAACTCACAAGCTAGCAAAGGAATAAGATAAGTATGCAAATAAGATAGAATATAATGTGCCATAGATAGATATGAAATGATACTGATAGGAATAGAGTGGGTGGGTGGATAATTAAAAGATCATGGAAAGATAATATTTAAGACAGTTTCTAAAAACCAGGCAGTATTTTAACAGACAAAGCTGGAGAGAAAGACATTTCAGGGAAAAAGAAAAAGGAGGTCAAAAACAAGGCATGATTTCCTAATTGTGATGATTTCTGTTTAGTAAAAGTATGGATAGGTATAGGAAAGTAGACCAGAAAGGAGTGATCATCAAGTACCAGTTGGAGAAGCTGTAGTAAGTTGAAAGAAAGACTCTAAAAGTTCACAGGAAGGGAGTTAAATAATTAGTTCTATATTGGCTGAGTATATGGGAGATCTTTAAGAAACCATTAAAGGTATTCAGCTGTACCCTAAACCTCCAAAACTCATTTTCCGAATGACCCTAAGTTATATGAAAGAGAAAATCCTGGGCTCTCAAGATAAATCTAAGAACCCAGCCCATGAACATTTCCAAGGACATCTTCAGGCAAATCTCATCCCTTACTCTTAGCCTTAAAGATCCCTTTTTCATTGTGAATACTGGGGAGACAGATAAGTGATGGATGGAAGGAAGGAAGGAAGGGAATGAGAGAGAGAGGGAGGGAGGGAAGAGCCTACATTACACATAAGACTTTCAAAGACATTTCACTTATACTGACATTTTAATCTTACAACAACGTTTTAAGGAAAATAAGAGTGTTACACTGAGAGTCATTTAAAAGGAACTGTGCTAGGTGACATGTCTAAGTGGCATAATTATCAAATGATGTGATCAAGTCTACACTATAATTTTTTGCCCATTGCTTTTTCCATTACACTAAACGGCACCTCTATGATTCTGTAGTGATACATCTACTTATGTGCCAGTGATTTTCACGTCCCTTATTTAAGCCTGGACATTTTCTTCAATCACCAGAACTATAAATTTAGCTCTCAGCTGAAGGTCTCTCTGTAGATACCCAGTAGACAGCTCAAGCCCACCAAGTTCACCACACAAGTCACTGCCTTCCCAATAAATGTGACCTTCTCTTGCCTGTTTTACAATGAATCATGTAAAACAGAACCATAAATATTATTCTCAAATTTTCCCTCTCCTTAATCTACCATATCTAATCAGTCACTGAGCCCTCCTTCCTTAATATTTTCCTCATTCCTAATGCCAACAAGTTGGTTCTGATCTGCATTATCTCTTACTCTTAAGAGGTAACAATCAATTATGATAACCACATGTGGCCCTCAAACCCTTACTATGTCTTTTGACTACCTAAGCCTTTTTTTAACTCCTTCTTTGTTAGAAAACACAAATGTAGCACATAATTGGTATCCAAATATCAAATCTAACTACTTTGCATCATAGTTTTACATCACATTTGCTACATTACAAAATATTTTATTGATATTGTTTTTTAACACTTTCTTAAGAAAGTGAAAAACTGAAGAGAAAATTATTTCTTATTAAATGTTAGTAAATTAAATTCAATCTCTAGGAAAGAGTGTAGTGTGAAGTCATTTCCTAAATTATTCTGTTCACAAGACATATTTTAGATAAAACGTCTTCACACGTTGTGTAAAAGCATTTAACTAAAGTGTTATATCTAGAAAGAATGCATATTTATTTTTGAGGTTGCATACCGTTTTGTTGCTGGTACCCATAGAGAATTCTGTCATAATCTGACTCACGATATATGATACTCTTATTTCTCAGAACTACTTGATTGTGTTTTGCACTCTATCATTCATTTACAATGAGCCAGTCAAAATGGAACCACTAAAACATAACCCAGTTTCATCTATAAATAAATATATAAACATATATGTGTGTATATATGTATTATATTTTCTCATAGTTCTTGAAAAGATGAAAACATTTTCAAAGAAAAAGCATGACAAAGGTATTTATTTCACAAAACAACTTAGAGCACTGAAATAAGATTTTTTTAATACATGGGAAAAGATTTGATTATGAATTAGGCATAAATACTACCTTGCAGAATAAACGTGCCCTGGTGGGCACATAAACACACACTACACAAACATGCAAATCCTATTCATGCCTTTAACCCTTGTAACTGTGTACCTTATAATCAGGGGCACATTGTGTACCTTAGCTGTGTACCTTAGCAACCAGGCTAATTCATGTACCACAGAAAACCATGGTAGCCACTTTTGGCTGCTCAATGCCCATTTGAACTTAGTTCCTTCATCAAAAGCTTCTTGTTTTACTTTGTAAAAAATTTTTCATCATGTTCTGTTTTGTACTCATTTTTTGCAGAGAAGAACCTAAAAAAAATCAAAGGATATGTTGAGATAAATACCTTATTCATGTCCAACCTAAATGGGTATAAAGAATGGAGAAGGAACAAGGAGAAAGGTCTCTGGAATCCCCCATCCCCCAGTCCATGCTCTGCTCCCACACTGTGATCCAGCCACAGTGACCTTTAGACAGTTTCTCATGCACTGAGCTCTGGCCATCCCTGGGGTTTTTCTTCCCACTGTTCTCTGTCTCTGGAGGATTCCTGCCTGCCATTGCCTGGGTAGATCCTTCCCTTCCTTCCAGTCTCAGCGTAACATCTCTGTTAGGGAGGACTTTTCTACCATCTGGTGTAAAACAGGCCCCCTGTTATTCTCCTTTATAGCGTCCTCTTTTATCATTATAAAATTTTGCAGTTATTCAATATAGATTCATTTTTGGGTTTACAAGTATAATGTCATCTTGTGCAATAGACAGCATGGTCTATAAGGGAGGATCCTCTGTGTTTTTACCACTGTTACGCAGCACACAGCACAATGCCTGGCCCAGTACGCGGCAGATGCATAATAAATATTTAAGGAAGGAAGAAGGAAGGGAGGAAGAACAGTGATGAAAACTAAAGAAAAGGAAAGCTGGAAAGAAAGCAGATAACTTTTAATGGGAAGGCAAAGATAAGAAAAGAACAAGCAGAAAACAGAAAAGCTAGGGACAAAGAACAAAGTATTATAAGCTGTACAGGAAAAAAAATAAAAAGAAAGCATAAAATAAAAACAAAATGATCTCTGATGACAGTCCAGCCAATCCAACATTTTTCCATGAATATCAACTAGAAAGCCAGACTGAAACAAGATTATGACTGTCACCAGTGAAAAATTGTCATACTGATGTCTCCTTGTAATGCATGCATTGGTTTATGGACCCAAACTCCTTGAGTCAGCACCACAAATCTGGCTAATGTTCTTTATAACAGCATTTGCCCTTTAGGGTTCTGATTTAGCTGACAGATGTGTAAAATCCCTTGTAGTCAGTTACCTTACTATTGATTACACATCTTTGAGGCTCATAGATGAATATTTTTTCTAGCTAAGGTCAGCATTACTCTAAACCCTATGCCCTGATACTGAGCTGTCTGTTTTAAAGGGCATGACATAAATTCAAGCTGTGCCTTGGCCACTTCCACCTTTCACCCCTGGTGGTTCTGTAGGTGAATATGGAAGATACTGATCTAAAGTTCTCTGCTGGGAAATGAATGTGTGTTGGCGAACTTTGGGTTAAGGCCAAAGCCTGGTGCCATCTCTTCCTTATACATAAGTAAAGCCGAGGCTTGAAGTTGTCAGAGGACACTCCTAAGTGAATTCAGGTAACAATTATGCAGCAATCAATGAAGCCTACCCTAATAGCCTTATCTAAAATTGCAAACTTACCCTTTCTGCCACATTCCCAATCCCCCTTAACATGGTCTACTTTTATTATTGTCCTTATCACCCCCTAACATATTACATGACTTATGCCATTTATTATTTATTTCCTTCTACTTCCACTAGAATATAAGTGAATGAGGTCAGGGATATCATCTATTTTGTGCACTAATGTATTCTAGGCACCTAGAACAGTGCCTTCCACATAATAGGCACTTGATTATTATTTTGTTAAATGATGAATCGATGAATGAACAAATGCGTGAAGATCAGTATTCTTTTCTGTGGTGAGTGAGGAGGCAGGTAACAAAGATGTAAACATTTGGATTTTTGTCTTTTGTTGGGAAAATAATCATGTACACGAAATTAGACAATAACTCCTATGATATAACAAACATTAATAAATATAATTACCATATGTTAATAAATGCCACTGAACCATAAGGAGAGCAGCTTCCTATAGTAGGAATAATGCTGGACTTGGAAAGCTGGGGTTGAATCCTGCCTCAACCACTCACCAACTATAACTTTAACACTTATTAAATATGACTCAGACAAGTTACTTAAACCCTATGAGCATCAGATTCTTTATTAACATGAATGAATAATAATGGCTTCCTCATGGGATTCTTGTGAGTGTGAAGTGAGATTACAACTGTGAAAACACCTGGCTAATAACATTTACTCAATACATGTCTACTGAATAAATGGACATTCTCATTTACAAATGAGAGAAGCAGAGTGGTTAGTTTGCTTCCCTAAGGTCATCCAGTTTAAATGTCAGATTAGGAATTCCAAGTCTCCTGGTTTCCAGGCCAGTATTATTGAAAATAGAATATAGTACCTTCCCTGTCCTTTGACTTTATTCCTATGAGCAATTCTGTTTCTCACATGTAACAAAAATTTATCATTTGTTCTAGAAAAGGAGCATCATTTCTCTGAAACACCCCCATTAGGCTCCAAGATGTCTAAGCTCTGTCTCCCTTTAATCGGTTTACTTGTGAAGGAGCAATTTGCTTTACAACCTCTTTGCAGAGTCTGAAGGGTTTATGACCATGTGGTGTCAACAAGGAGCTCTAAGATGCTTCAGGGTCTTCAAATTGTAGGAACCTATTTGTTCTGAAAAGACTGGAGTTGAACATTAAATTTGAGCAGCCCTCATGCTTCTTCCTCTTACTGTCGAATGGAACAATCACTTCTCAAGGTCCATTCCACAACCAGAGCAGCATCCCCGAGCAGCATCCCCTAGGAAAATATGATCAGTACCAATATGATGTATTTTGAATAACACATCAACTTAAAACAACACATCCTCTTGTCCTTTCACAAGGCTTCTAAAAGGCTGGGTGAACCTGTTTGGGTCAGTCTCATAACCTTTTTTTTTTTTTCCGGTACTCGGGCCTCTCACTGTTGTGGCCTCTCCCGTTGCGGAGGACGCGCAGGCTCAGCGGCCATGGCTCACGGGCCCAGCCGCTCCGCGGCACGTGGGATCTTCGCGGACCGGGGCACGAACCCGTGTCGCCTGCACTGGCAGGCGGACTCTCAACCACTGCGCCACCAGGGAAGCCCTCATAACCTTTTTGTAAATGGAAATAAAGATTTCCAAGGAGCCAAGAAACTGATTACCTCAAACCTAGGAGCCTGGAGTTTTGAATCTATAATCATGGAAAGGGCATGCTATTTCCTTACTTTTAAATGTATTAGCTGAGACTGATGTAAACAAGTGGATAAAAGAGTTAAAGTCTCAGAGGCCTCAAACCTATTCATCATGTAGCCCTGTTAGCACCACATGAATCTTAAATTATGCAGTTGAGAGGCAGGGGAGGAGATGCACTAAGAAAACTAAGGTAAAATCTCACCCTAACTTGCTCAAGTACAAAGAAGTATGGTTGTTGTGCAGATATTACTGTGTTTGGTAATTTAAGAGCAGGATATGAAATAGAATCAAGCCACATTAAGTCTCTCAAATGCTACACTGACTCTTAATCTCTGCCACAATCTGTAAATCTGTTTCATATTCCTCCCTCTGATAAACAGGGGTTTTTTTGTTTTGTTTCATTTTGTTCTTTCTTCTTACTTATTGATAGTTATACGATTTTTAAGATCAAATTCCCAATGTTCACTGACCCAATATTTTGGTATCTCAGTTCCCGTAATCCTAAAAAATGAGAGGAGATTCTCACTGACCTTGCCAATCTTTTCCAACTAAGCCACCTAGGAATGGGAACCCTCGGGGAGGTAGAGTTATATGAGCAGCAGAGCCTGTAGTGCAAGCAGGTTCTGCAGGAATCTGGTACTGAAAATGATAGATTCTCCTCACCAATGAGAATAATACTTGCTAATTCTGGAATTAATATACCTCTCCCTGTCACCACTCCTTATGCATGGTTTCGTTTCCTGCCATTTCAGTTACCTGCAGTCAACTGTGATCCAAAAATATTAATTCATTTTTATAATGAATTAACAATTTATTACAAGACAATTCATAAATTTTAAATTATCTGCAGCTTTGAGTTGGGTGATGAAATCTTGTGCCATCCCACTCTGTCCCCTTCACCCCCTCCAGGATCCCCTGGTGGGGCCAGTGACATGGTCAGCTCCTGACATCCAACCATTGACATTGTCATGGCTCAATGATCCAGGGTCACCTAAAGTAGATGATCCTCCTCTGACTATTGTCAGGGGGTCAGTAGTAACCTAATGCTTCAGTCACACTGCCTACATCATTCACCTCACTTCATCTTGTCACATAGGCATTTTATTATCTCTCATCTTCACAAGAAGAAGGGTCAGTACAGAGCAAGAAGATATTTCGAGAGAGAGACCATAGTCACTTAACTTTTATTACAGTATATCATTATAATTTTTCTCCTATTATTAGTTATTGTTTTAATCTCTTATTGTATCTAATTTTTAAATTAAACCTTATCATAAATATGTATGTATGGGAAAAACATAGTGTATATATAGGGCTGGGTATTATTCATGGCTTCAGGCATCCACTGGGGGTCTTGGAATATATCTGCCACAGCTAAGGAGGGACTATTGTATCTTAATTCAGCTGGAACTACTGTCATTGCTCACGGTTATCACTCACTGAATTGCCTCTGAATTATCACTCACTGAATTAACAGGTCTCCCTATATCCAGATTCTCCTCTTCCGAACACTTTCCAAAACTCTAAAATGGCTCCCTGTTTGTCTTTAGAGGAAGACGAAATCCAAATTCTTTAATGTGCCTATAAATCCTCATCTGGCTCACTGTTAAATCCTCATGGCTCTAAATTCTTATGCTCCCTCCAAACCACAGCACCATGGCTCGGACAGGTTAACCACTTATAGTTCCACAAGCACACCAGGTTCTCTGTGGCCTCCAAGACCACATATTCTGTTCTTCTACCTGCAGACTCAAGCCCTTGCTTATACCTGCCTAGATATATTTGTTCCTTAAAATTTAATTTAGATGCAAACTTCTCAAAGATGCCTTCCCTAATCTCCTACACCTAGGATGGGCACCCTGGGTATACTCCTATTCTAGCACACATTACACTCTATTGTCATGGGCTGTTTACTCTTCTATTCAATCAGGTGCAATTTTGTCTCCTGAGGAACATCTGGAAATGTCTAGAGACATTTTGGTTGTTATACAGGAAAGGTACTACTGTTCCCTAGTGGACAAAGGCCCGGGATGCTGCTAGACATCTTCCATTGCACAGGACAGCCCCTTCTCAACAAAGAATTAGACAACTCAAAATGTTAATAGTGCTGAGGTTGAGAACCCTGACCTATGCTGTCCTATGTGGTTCTATGAGGCTGCAGCTGACTACTATGCATTACCTATTGGTGGAATCAAACCTAAATCCCAGGCTGCCATTAAGAACCCTTTAAAGAATGCTTCTAATTCACCTTGCCAGACAGAATATGTCCGACCTGTGCTGCAGCTGAAAAATTGTCTTTTTGGTTCCTCTACCCATCCTCCCATATAGTTCTATCTATTTCCTAATTCTCCTGCCTTAGACTGTTCTGTTTTTGTTTGGTGGACTAGCAAACTCTTGTCCCCATCACCGGATGTCTAAACCAGGTCAATTCTCTCTCTCTCTTTCAAAAACTTCTACCTACACTAAGCTTCCTATTATTCTGCATTTTCCTATCTCTTTCATAGGAACAAGATCTCCCTCCCCAAGATCTTCCAGAATTTTCTGTGATATTTACCATCTTTTGTTTTATATTATGGCCATTTGGAAAATACCTTTTCTCTAAAACTAAACTGTAAGAGTATAAGTTCCTCTTTATGAATACAATTTATTTTTACATAATAGTGATGATAACAAAAATTAATATTCATTGAACACTAATTCTGGGTCAGTATCATGCTAAGCACTTCTCATGGATTATTATATTAAATATTTTATTTATCTCCAAGATTAATGTTCAAATAGTTAACAACTTTTAAAGCATAGCACTGACCAACTAGAACAGATACTAGCCACAAACAATCGGTACCTTGAAACAGAGGTGTCCTAGTGAACATTAGCCCAGCTTATATACCACCATATTTTTCCTCTATTACCTCACATGCAATTGGAAGTCAATGAAAATTTGTAGAATAGATTAATAAATTATTGCAGATATCATTTAACCTTAGCAGAAAATCACACCTGTCCTCTTCACCTCTGTTTTCCCTGCAATTAAACTAGTGCCAAATATACAGAAGGTGTTTGAAAATATTTATAGAATAAACTAAAAAATACTTTTAGGCATGGTATTTCCTGTATGTCAGACACACTATTAGAAATGTTGATTGTATTATTTCAATCCAGCCCAATGCCACCAAGAAGGCATTGTTACCACATTGCAGTTGAGGAAACTAAGGCACAGAGAGGTTAAACCATCACAGAGTTAATATATTGTTGGAAAGAGATTCAGACCAGTTATGTGTAACTATTGATATGTAGATGTCTGTTGCTCATAAGAAACTCCACCAGGTGGCCAGTGATAGTAAACATTCATCCACAAGTAAAGCAGAGGAGTGGTTGGGGACAGTTGCATTCACATAAAAAGTTATTCAAAAAAAGTACAAGAAAGTGATCCTAGTTCTTTAACACTGGACTTTTTGTCTTTTTCTTTTCTAAACAGCTTGTGGGTAAAAGGTAATGGTGGTTGTGGTCACATGCTCTCTTTCTAGTGGTAAGAAAAACAGATTCATACATGAACTTAAAGTGGGAGATTTAGTCCACACATAGAACAGAAAACTCACAACTTTCAACCAATGGGTGAAAAAAAATGTGACCATAAAAATGTCCAACCCCAAAATCTTCTAGAACTTTCTGTGGTGTTTCTGTGCTGATTAAAAATCACTGTGGACAAACACTGGTCAGCTTCCAGTGCCAGTGATTCCCTAGCACACCACAAGTACACACTGGGACCAGGGGCTTGAATGCCTCCACGACATTATATCCTTTCAACATCTTATTTGAGAATTTAAGAACATAAAACTTGGACTTCCCTGGTGGCACAGTGGTTAAGAATCTGCCCGCCAATGCCGGGGACATGGGTTCGGGCCCTGGTCCGGAAAAGTCCACATGCCGCAGAACAACTAAGCCCGTGTGCCACAACTACTGAGCCTGCGCTCTAGAGCCCTCGAGGGGGAGACCCGTGCCACAACTACTCAAAACCACATGCCTAGAGCCTGTGCTCCACAACAAGAGAAGATAACATGAGAAGCCCGTGCACCACAACAAAAAGTAGCCCCCTCTCACGCAACTAAAGAAAAGCCCGCACGCAGCAATGAAGACGTAATGCAGCCAAAAATAAATTAATTAATTAATTTTTTTAAAAAACAGAAAACATAAAACTTTACAAAACAAAGTGAGCCCTCATAAGAGCAGAGCAAATGAGTGCACCTGTCGTTAGTTATTCTCATTGACTGTTGTGTTTAAGACCAAAATAACCCTCTGGTGTTTTTTTATTTCACTTGATCTTTTTATGAGTTTTGTATTGTAGAATGGCTGCATATTACATGAAATTTAATCAAGCAGCTACCTTTGTGTCATTAAATGAAAATCCAAGCATCTGCTTTGTCAGTGACCTTTGACCAACCCCGGCTTACTGTAGTCAGGTTTACAGAAAGGTTAAAAAATTTATCTCAGAAGCTAAGAGAGGACGTTATGGGTTTTCCAGTTACATTCTTTGCTGCTTATACATCAAACCCTGGTTCCTATCCAACTGCAAATTGGGCAAATCCCCTACCAAATTATTTTTTTAAATGTCTCTTTCACATAAATCAAAAATCTAGGACAGGGCTTCCCTGGTGGCGCAGTGGTTGAGAGTTCATCTGCCGATGCAGGGGACACAGGTTCATGCCCCGGTCTGGGAAGATCCCACATGCCACGGAGCGGCTAGGCCCGTGAGCCATGGCCACTGAGCCTGCGCGTCCGGAGCCTGTGCTCCGCAACAGGAGAGGCCACAACAGTGAGAGGCCCGCGTATTGCAAAAAAAAAAAAAAAATCTAGGACAGCCAGTGGTACAGCTCTAGTTTGAGTCTGAAAGCCTGAGAACAGGAGAACAATGGTGGAGAACGATGGTGTAAGTTCCAGTCCAAGTGTTGGAGAAAACTATGTCCCAGCTTGAAAACAGTTAAGTAGGGAAAACAAATTCCCCCTTACCCTGGATTTTGTTCTATTCAGGCCTCCAGTGGATTGGATGAGGCTCACTCACATTGGGAAGGGCAATCTGTTTCACTCAGTCTACTGATTCAAATGTTAATTTCATCCAGAAACACCCTCACAGACACACCCAGAATAATCTTGAACCAAATTTTGGGCACCCCATGTCAGAATCAAATTGACATATAAAAGTAACCATCAATCTCAAACTCCCTAACTATCCCTTACCCCACCCTTCCCCCTGGTAACCAAAAGTTTGTTCTCTAAGTCTGTGAGTCTCTTTCTGTTTGTAAATAAGTTCATTTATATCATTTCTTTTTAGATTCCACATATAAGTGGTATCATATGATATTTCTCTTTCCCTGTTTGACTTATGTCACTTAGTATGATTGTATCATCCATGTTGCTTCAAATGGCATTATTTCATTCTTTTTAATGGCTGAGTAATATTCCATTGTATATATGTACCACATCTTCTTTATCCATTCATCTGTCAGTGGATATTTAGGTTGCTGCCACATCTTGGCTATTGTAAACAGTGTTGCAATGAACATTGGGGTGCATGTATCTTTTCGAATTATGGTTTTCTCCAGATATATGCCCAGGAATTGGTATATATTCTCCAGATATATTGCAGGATCATATGGTAGCTCTATTTTTAGTTTTTTAAGGAACCTCCATACTGTTCTCCTTAGTGGCTCCACCAATTTACATTCCCACCAACAGTGTAGGAGGGTTCCCTTCTCTCCACAACCTCTCCAGCATTTATTGTTTACGGATATATATAGATATATTTTTGGTCTTCATTGGGTCTTCGTTGCTGCATGTGGGCTTTCTCTGGCTGCAGTGAGCGGGGGCTACTCTTCGTTGCAGTGTGCAGGCTTCTCATTGCAGTGGCTTCTCTTGTTGCGGAGCATGAGCTCTAGGCACGTGGGCTTCAGTAGTTGCAGCACGCAGGCTCAACAGTTGCAGCACACAGGCCCTAGAACACGTGGGCTTCAGTAGTTACAGTACGTGGGCTCTAGGGCACGTGGGCTTCGGTAGCTGTGGCGTGGGCTCAGTAGTTGTGGCTCGCAGGCTCTAGAGCACAGGCGCAGTAGTTGTGGCACACAGGGTCAGTTGCTCCCCAGCATGTGGGATCTTCCCTGACCAGGGATCAAACCCATGTCCCCTGAATTGGCAGGCGGATTCTTAACCACTGCACCATCAGGGAAGTCTCGTTTATGGATTTTTTGATGACAGCTATTTTGATGGTTTGAGGTGATATCTCATTGTAGGTTTGATTTGCATTTCTCTAATAATTAGTGATGTTGAACTTCTTTTCATGTGCCTCTTGGCCATCTGCATGTCTTCTTTGGAGAAATGTCTATTTAGGTCTTCTGCCCATTTTTTGATTAGGAGTTTGGGATTGACCTATTATATTTAAAATGGATAAACAAGGACCTACTGTATAGCACAGGGAACTCTGCTCAATATTATGTAACAACCTAAATGGGGAAAAGATTTGAAAAAGAATAAATACATGTATATGTATAACTGAATCACTTTGCTGTACACCTGAAACTATCACAACATTGTTAATCAATTATACTCCAATATAAAATAAAAAGTTTTAAAAAAGTAACCCTCAAAATTTTATAGTTCCCATCTCTGAAACTCAAGAAAATATAAGCTAAAGATCATTGATCTAGTCATAATTTAGTCTCAGAGCAAAAACAAAGAGATTGTGCCTTCCTGGAGAAAGTTGCCCATATCTCACTAATCTTCATATCCCCAGCACAGAGTACAGTTCCTGGCACACGTAGGCACCTAGTAAATATTGAATTAATGTCTCTGTGCTATGTAAAGTTCAAGAGAATATTTGTTTTTATTATTTTGTGTTAACAAGGTAAGATTATCTGTATTACCTTTTCTTGCCTCTGTAGCTCTCCAAAAACCAGCATCTATAGCAAATGGACGAATTTCTATATTAAATTCTATACAGAAGGAACCCAAGATACCAGGAATCTTTCCAATATTTATTTTCCTTGTAGCACCTATAGATATGTTCAGGGCAAAATAAGTTTCATATTGAGCGTGCAACAGATGTCTCCCTAAGCTACACAGGACCTCCTGCATTTCCTGCTTGCCAATTTGTTTTAGTTAAATAGAAAGTCAATATTATAGAATCATGTGATTCTGTTTCCTTACTCTTCTCCCTTGGCAGGAAAACTGCTCTCTCATTAAAGGTAAATTCAGAGATGCAAAAAGACAACATTTCTACCCAGTTGTTTTCTGAGTTCTTACAAAGAAATTAAAGAAAATACAAATGTATGCAGAATTGCATCAGGGTACAAGTCCACATCTATTATCTGAAACTGCTTTCCGATCATCTTTAAAGAATAATCATATTCACTGAGTTAAAAAATGAATGCAAAATTGAGCCCTGGGTTTATCTTGGCTCTAGACTGAATTTCTTGGCCTGTCAGAGCCAAGTGAGTTATCTGCTCAAAGCCCTCCACCAAAGCTTTCTCAAGCACCAAGGCTAAGGAAGAGACCCCAAGGAATTGAAAAAGATAGAAGCAATGTAAGTGGCCCAAACTGGAAAACTTAAATCTTCCAAATGCAGCCCCCAGGAACTCTAAACCAGCTGTTGATTCTTTTATAGCCCAGCTGGGAAGCCATGTGGTTAGTGTAGCCCATAAAGGGTTATATTATCAAATGCAGGGATCATATTAGCAAAATATATTTACTTGATATAAAAACCGTAAAACTTATTGGCAGAAAATAATGCAGCCCCTACATGTTTACATATGTACAGGTAACATGCGTACTCACATTCAACTCATAATTCTAAAAATTATCATCATTTGGGGGGTAAGATTTCTTTTAACCACAAAATGGAAGTGATCCTATACCAATGCATGTTAATTCTTCATCTCCAGTTTTCAAAAATTGTCTATTAAATAAAGAAATGTGATTATTTTCCCAGTTTAGTTCTTCTGGTTGAACTCATGTGGCTGTCAGTCTTAAAATATCTGGCAATTAAACAAAAGGCAGTCCAGGGCTTCGCTGGTGGCGCAGTGGTTGAGAGTCCCCCTGACGATGCAGGGGATGCGGGTTCGTGCCCCGGTCCGGGAAGATCCCACATGCCGCGGAGCGGCTGGGCCCGTGAGCCATGGCCGCTGAGCCTGCACGTCCGGAGCCTGTGCTCCACAACGGGAGAGGCCGCAACAGTGAGAGGCCCACGTACCACAAAACAAAAAACAAACAAAAAACCAAAACCTAGTAATAAATTTAACTAAGGAGGTGAAAGACCTGAGCATTTTCTTAATTGTACACTTATGATTTTTCATATAATACCTCAATGAAAGAAACTGAAGAACACACAAATAAACAGAAGGATATTCCATGCTCAAGGACTGAAAAAACTAATATTGTTAAAATGTCCATACTACCCAAAGCAATCTACAAATTCAGTGCAATGCCTATCAAAATTCTAGTGACATTTTTCATAGAAATAGAGCAAACAACTCTAGAATTTATACGGAACCACAAAGGACCCTGATAGCCAAAGCAATCTTGAGAAACAACAAACCTGGAGGCATGATACTTACTAATTTCAAACTGTATCACAAAGCTTTAGGCCTAAAAACACACAGAGATCAATGGAACAGAATGGAGAGCTGAGAAATAAACATATGCATATATAGTCAATTAGTTTAAACAAATATGAGAATATAAAATAGGGAATGGATAGTGTCTTTACTAAATGGTGCTGGGCCACGAAACCAGCTTTACAACAAATGCTAAAGGAACTTCTCTAGGCAGGAAACACAAGAGAAGGAAAAGACCTACAAAAACAAACCCAAAACAATTAAGAAAATGGTAAGAGTAACATACATAATGATAATTACCTTAAATGTAAATGCTCCAACCAAAAGTCATAGACTGGCTGACTGGATACAAAAACAAGACCCATATATATGCTGTCTACAAGAGACACACTTCAGACCTAGGGACACATACAGACTGAAAGTGAGGGGATGGAAAAAGATATTCCATGCAAATGGAAATCAAAAGAAAGCTGGAGTAGCAATTCTCATATTAGACAAAATAGACTTTAAAATAAAGACTATTACGAGAGACAAAGAAGGGCACTACATATGATCAAGGGATCAAACCAAGAAGAAGATAAAACAATTGTAAATATTTATGCACCCAACATAGGAGCACCTCAATACATAAGGCAAATGCTAATAGCCATAAAAGGGGAAATCAACAGTAACACAATCATAGTAGGGGACTTTAACACCCCACTTTCACCAATGGACAGATCATCCAAAATGAAACTAAATAAGGAAACACAAGCTTTAAATGATATATTAAACAAGATGGACTTAATTGATATTTATAGGACATTCCATCCAAAAACAACAGAATACACTTTCTTC
>NW_006777810.1:361108-400747 GCF_000442215.2 Lipotes vexillifer
ACAAAACAAAAAGGAAGCCAAAAAAAAAGGAAAAAAAAGGGAATTTTAAAGACGTTAAAAAAAAAAAAAAAAGCAACTATTCTGGCTCAACGTTACTAACCTGCACCAAACATTTTTTCGTAGAGTCAGTAAAGTGTTGATCACCAGCCTCTGTCAGTCCCAATGGGAAACTGTAATACTATAATAGTAATGGAGAAGCTATTATCAGTGGGCTAGAGTGTTGTGTCATTTAACAGTTCAGTTAAAAATTATGAAGAAAACAAAAGTCTTGTATATGACCGTCATGAAGAGTAAAATGAACCTAAAGAAAAAATGGAATTCAACTTGATAAAAAAAACATAGACTACTGAGCCTAAAGGAATACCAAGTTGAGAAACCTCAGACTACAGGTGTTTCTTTTTCTTTTGTCTTTCCTCCTGTCTTCTAATTTAGGTGATTTTTAAAAATTCATTCCCAAGATTTTATGCATCTATACGCAGATGATCCCCAAATTTAAATCTCAAGCCTAATCCCCTTCCCCGAGCTCTAGACTTATCATTCTGCTTTCCCAGCATCTCCACTTTTATATGTAAGAGGAATCTTAGACCTAATATGGTCAAAATAGCAGCTTGATTCCTCGACCTTTCCAATACTGCTTCTCCCTAGATTTTCCCATTTCAGTTACGTCACATCCACCAGGATGATTAGGCAAAAACCCAAGAGTCATCTTTGATTCCCCTATTTTAAATGAAATACAACAAGAAACCCTAAGAACTCTACCTTCAAACTAGACCTCAAAGCTAGCTGGCATGGCACCATATCTACAACTACCATCCTAGTCTGCTGCAACCGCATTTTTCTCCTAGACTCCTTCAATATCCTTTTAACTAGAAGCCACTTTTCCAGCCTACCTCTCTATGATTCAGTATCCACATAAAAATCATAGCACTATTTTCCACTAGAAAGTAAGTTCTAGTGGAACACGAACTTGTTCACTAGGAGATAATTATACAACTAGCAGGGAACACTTGCTTAGGAACCCGCCTCCATTACTGACCTATAAAAAATAGTCAAGATTCTGAGCTTAATGATGTAGAACACAAGAGTTTAGTCCATTTAAAATTAATGTAATATGGAAAACCACAAAGTACCCTTGTTTCCCTTCTTCACCAGTCATCAGTGGCTCCGTCTAGTATCATATTTTCCTTTTCAGCATGTGGCCTAGTCTTCTGCATGGCTCTCGTATGTCATTTTTCCCTGGCCCACTAGCTGCAAATTTTACCTGTAGAAGTCATACTAAGCTCTTTGTGGGGGTCTGAATGTGCCCACAGTGCAGCCAATAGGTCTGGAAGAGTATCTGTGCTCACTAACTTGGACCAGATCTAGGACTGGTGCCCTCTGCTTTCCCCTGAACTCTCCTCTTCCTCTGTGACTGCTCTACTGCGGATTAAACTGTGTAAGTAAGGCATAGTTCAATAATAACTATCTCTGATAAAATGGAATCCTAAGTGAAAGTTTTCAAAACATTCAATAAAAGCGCTTATCAGTTATCGAAGTCTTCTGAAGCATGGGTCTGTCAGGGTCAGTTTGAAGAACACTGAGTGAATATGGAGAGTGTTTCTAATCCATGGTTTTCAAATTTTATTATACTTCAGAATCACCTGGAAGCCTCATTAAGACAAAAATTACTGGACCCCACCCCCAGAGTTTTTAATTCAATATGTATGGGGTTATCCAAAATTTTGCATTTCTAAGTTCCCAGGTGATGCTACTGCTGCTGTGATTGTCAGAAATCTCACTTTAAGAATTCCTGATCTAGTCTAAATGCCAGAAAGTGGCTGCAAGTGAAATGAATTATTTTGACTTCACCTGAACTTATTCTTGCCCATCAGAGACTTCCTACAAAGAGTTTAATCTTTGTCATACTTGTAGCCCCTTTGCACCAGAGGAAACTCATGGCTAATATAAGCAACGCTGAACTGTGAAAAGAGAGAAATTAAAAGAGGAATAACCCTATGAAAAGGGTACCGTGTATCCTTGTCCCCAAAGGCAACATGTCAAATTTACAGGGCAACCTACTTTGTCAGTTTTAGCAGTGGCTCACCCATGGATCTTTATTCAACTGATCTGGGGTGGGCCTGGGTTATCAGTAGTTAGTAAATATCCCCGATGTGTTGAATGCGTACTCATGGTGGAGAACCACTATAGTCTGGTATGATCTGATTTCCTGTCTCTTCTAGGTTTCTTCCTTTTTGGTTATTAGTGTATCAAATTAGTTCTATTCATATCACCTAAACTGCACAGTAAATCTCAATCTAAGGCAGTGGTTCTCAAACAGGGGTGATTTTTGGCCTGCCAACCCTCCCCTCCGAGGACACTTGGCAATAATGTCTTGAGACATTTTTGATAATCACTACTTGCAAGTGCTACTGGAATCTAGCAGTTGCAGGCCAAGGGTGCTTCTAAACACTCTACAGTGCGTAAGAGAGTTCGCCACAACAAAGTATTACCCAGTCCAAAATATCACATGTGCCAAAGTTGAGGAACCATGGTCGAAGCATGGGGTGTGAGGTCACCACGTTTCACCTGGAAGGTTATGTTTTTAACAATATGTAAAACATTATCAAACTTTTGATTTATGGTGGTGAAAGAAGGAAGAGAACTCGGATTAAGCGAAGTGAAAGTTTGATAACTTAAAGCAAACAAATAAACAATGAAAGTATATCACCTTTGTCATGATTCTCCCTAAAGCCAAGACCTGAGCATGAAATATGAATATAATTTTTTAATATTTCACTTGTTTCCAGGTTTGCTGCAATTTTTAGACTTCATTTTGAATTCTATTTGTTGAAACAACTATAGTATTTAATGGGAAGGCATTATTGGTAATAAAACTTTCTCTAGGGAAAGTGGAAAAGCTTGACATAGTTGTAAAAGGTCAAAATAGTTTACAATCTATTTGTGGCACACTTTTTGGGATTAAGAATATCATTTAATCATTTGGTTAAGTTGATGTGTAAAGACCTAATATAAAAAAACAGAAGCCTCATCTGGGCTTTACTTTATTGATATTTGTCACTGATTCTTCCATCACCGTTTCTCATCAAGCTGCTCCTGCTAATTACTGCTGGCACAAAATCACATGGTACATTTTCTCTGAAGATTGGATTTTTTTTCCCCAGGTGAATGAAGAGGGAAGGGTATATCCAATCTAATAATACATTTTATTACTTTTCTGCTTGTTTTTTAATTACCATTGACACTGGAAGTATTTTGTTATTCCTATTGTTTTTACATCAATAAAATTAAATTAAACGTGGAAATAAAGTCAAGATATATAATTTATTTAATCTAAGGGCTGATTTCAGACAGCAGGCAAACAATTCACATCATTTTCAATAAATTACGCTATAAAGAAAATGCTTTCTGTGCAAACAAAACAGAATGCAACAAATATGAGAATGCCAATCAGCACATATCCTGAATACACGTGCCCTCTGCTGCTTACTTGGAAAGAAAGAGCCCTGATGTATTGCATAAACAGATATTTCCAAATAGTACACATTTGGGGAACTAAGAGGAGAGATGAAAACAAGAACGAGTACTTGCTTAGTAGCTATTATGCACCCAGAAAAATGAAATATTTTGACATATGAAATCTCATTTGAGAAAAAAATAATATGAACACTGTCAACAAGTCACAAATAGGTAAAGGGAAATCAGTTAGGAACTTCCAACTCTCCCTCAGTGCTGACAGGTGATTGACAAGGCAATATATCCGATCTTTCTAAGATCATTACAGTCTACAAATTCCAAATTCCATCCCATCTTATCTCATAATTACCACATGAGCTAAGCAAGAAAGACATTACTATTACAATTATAGGGATAAGAAGGCTGAAACCCACTGGTATTAAGCAACAGGATCAACCAGCTAATAAGTGGCAGAACCTGGAGACAGAAAGTATCTTCCTTCTACCACTTGGCAAACACTGCTCTGGCCTGAATTAAGATTGCTATATTATGCTATGTGGAAAGAGTTCTAAAGTGATTATAAACATCTAGCTCGCAATAACCCTTTGGGGGCTGGAATCAGAGAGAAATTAGTGATCAAACATATTGCTCATTTAAAGAGATGGGCAGGAAATAATTATATTTATTTATGCTGGAGCTTGGCTCGACATGGATTTACCTGACTTACAGGAGCTTCTACTCCACCTCCTATCAAACCTCGTCTATTCCCATTTCCCTATATCATTCCTCTCTTCTTAGGCCCCTGCTGTTTTCCTTTACCCATTCTTCCCATTTGCCCCACTTTTCTTTTCTTGATATTAAGTGGTGAGGATGAGAATATGAATTGATATGGAGGTGGAAATTTACTAGCGTATGTCTAGAGTCTTAAAATGATCATGTTCTTAGATGCAGAAATCCACTTCATATAATGTACCCTGAGGGAGTGTTTGTAACTGGATATAAAAACTGGACTCCTGTGTCCATTTTCAAAGAAGCCCCAAAGCAGCAGGTGTCAACTACCTAACAAAAGAGGGGGCTGGGCCACTAAAGCAGGGCTGGCAAAAGGGGTGTGAGAGAATTGATTTTGTAACCCTTATGTACAAAATAGGTTAGAAAGGCTGAGAGCAGAAAGGGATACTAGCAAAAGAATTTATCTGAAGCAAGTTGTCAATGGGTTGTGGCCTTTTTCCTCCATGCTGCCAGGGAGGGGTGGGACACTTTCCTTCACCACCTGTCACCTGGAGGAGCCTCAAAGCAACCATATAGAGAGCTTGGGTAGCGGGCAAGGGCAGGGCAGAATGTTACCTAACTTATGACTGAAATCCTATTCTAAGGGCAGGGGGTGGGGATGAAGAGGGCAGATGGAGTGTGTGTTGGGACACAGTAGAAACCAACCAGCCCCTTTCTCTTGCTCTTAGCCTAGAGCAAACTGCAAGCAAATGTATAATTTCTGATTATTACCCTAAACTGGACACGTTTATTTACAAGGGGAGTCTCTTATTTGTAATTTTAAATGACTGGGAGGCTTTTTGTTATCTGAGAGTAAGAGAATTATTTATCTATATGGATTGCCCTAGATTTCAACAGATAGTTACTTAAATTTTCTTCATTATCCTCTCCTGCGTTTTCTACATTTTCCACTTAAATGTTTATTTGTTTTATAAGTAGAAGAGAAAAAAAGTAAGAAAATTATCTATGTGTCAATATCAAACTGGAGAAAAGGGGTGGGATAGGGAGGGTGGGAGGGAGGGAGACAAAGAGGGAAGAGATATGGGAACATATATATATGTATAACTGACTCACTCTGTTATAAAGCAGAAACTAACACACCATTGTAAAGCAATTATACCCCAATAAAGATGTTTTTTTCTAGATTAATTTTAATAGTTGGATTGCTTACATAAATATATAGAAAATACCCTCATCAAATTTGCTAATTATATAATAATGTATAATTCACTACAATCACCATGCTGTATATTAGATTCTCAGAACTTATTCTTATAACTGAAAGCTTGTACATTTTTCTTTAACTTTTTACTTTAAAAGAGGATTCTGGTTTTGTTTTTATTTATTTATTTTTTGGGCCACTACACAGCTGTGGGATCTCAGTTCCCCAACAAAGGATTGAACCCAGACCACGGTGGTAAAAGCCTGGAACCCTAACCCCTGTGCCACCAGGGAACTCCCAGAAAGTTTGTATCTTTTGACCTACATCTCCACTTCTTTTCCTCCCCAAGTCCAGTTGCTAAGAGTAGATCTTAAGCATTTTAACCACAAAAAAAAAAAAAAAAAAGTTAACCATGTAAGGTGATGGATGTGTTATCTTATCTTGTATCTTGGTGGTCATTTCACAAAGCACATATATATATGTAATCATCAGATTGTGCACCTTAAATACATACAATTATATATTGTATATTCCTCAGTAAAGCTGGGGGAAATTATCTTTATAAATAAATGAATACATAGAGGAATAAATACATACATACATAGAATTTCCAAGCATTAACCCCTCCAAAATATTGCTAATTATATATAAACAGAAGGGACTGCAAAGTAATTACCTCAATCGCATCAACTATTTGAGGTTATTGTTACTACTCATATTTCACAGGTGAAAAAGCCACATTTCCATAAGCCACATGTGCCGAGTACTATGGCCACTAAATAGTAGGGTCAAAATTCCAAATCCTTTCCACTGGCCTGGAGATTGATTTAAGGAGGATTCACATATGAGGTGAATAGAACCAGGTGACTTTGAAAGATTCTTTCTAAATCTGACATGTTACCAATCTTTTATTACGCTAAATTAAAAAAGAAGAAAACAAGCAAACTAATTTCTGTAAAGGAAAGAAAGAATATCTGAAAAGGAAATGCTTACCTTACTGTATTTACATAGTTTGCCTAATGCTTGCAAACAGCACTTTAAGTATATTATGCCACTCCTTCTGTCCCCAAAGTGTCTACTGAAATATAAGCTGATAGTCTTATGAGAGTTTCCTTGTACACTACTAGCTGTTTTTCTCTTGCTGCCTTTAAAGTTCTATTTTTACCTTTAACTTGTGCCATTTTAATTATGATGTCTCAATGTGGATCTCTTTGGGTTCATCTTGTTTGGGATTCTGTACTTCTGGACCTGGATGTCTGTTTCCTTCCCCATGTTAGGGAGGTTTTCAACTATTATTTCTTCAAATAAGTTTTCTGCCCATCTTTCTCTTACTTCCCTTTCTGGGACCCATATAATGTAACTATTAGTACATTTGATGTTGTCCCAGAAGCCCCTTGAACTATCTTCATTTTTTTAGGTTTCAGGTTGCTGAATTAAAGTGAGAATTTAGGGTCAAGAGTGTTGAGGTAGTACAAAATATAGGGAGACATAGAAGATCAAATTCGAAAGCATGCAAATGAAAATTCAAAGAGGGGGTTGGGTGTAGAATGAGGAGCTGGAAAGAAAAGAGGAGAAAGTGCAGAATTATGGTGACAAAAATTCTAGCATTTATACTGTTAAAGTGGAAAATTGTAAATCTAAAGAAATAGACCTTACTGATGCCTCTGCCATTTTCAGTGGCAGTTTCTCCTGTAATTGTAGAATAATTTAGAAAAATTTTAAGTATCTGACTGCACCTGGTCAATTATCTGATCTATTGGACCTTGACTCTAACGTAAGCTCACTCTGACTCTTCATTACCACATACTCCCCACACACACAGTTCTGTCACAGTTCCGTATGACTAAAAAATAAATGTCATAAAATAATCATTCCTATAAGTTGCCTTTCTTTTTCTTTTCATTTTTTGTGATAAGTACTTTATATGAGCTTATATTGAATTTATAACAATCCCATTAGGTAGTAGTATCATTAGCTCACTGTAACTTGCATTAGATTATATTGTTCTTTCTTTAAAAATATTGTTTATATATTTATTTGTGAAGTATACTTGATTTGCAATGCTGTGTTAGTTTCAGGTGTACAGCTCTTTTTCTTTTCCTTTTTATGTTCCTACTGAGTGTTTTACTTTTAACTTGAGACTACATCACCTCATATTAAAGTGCTTGGCTTATTATATCCATGTTTGGGTTCTCTGTTGTATTAAAAAGGAAGAATCTCCCAGAAATGCAAATGAATCCATTAGATTCACATTTAGTTGTTATTCCATTTCATAAATCCAAAGGGCAGAAGTATACATCTTACATTAGAAATCACTGAGCTCTCTGAATGAAGGCACTGGCAGAAAATCATTTGAAGCTTTATGGATAGAATGAGCTTTCCATAAGAGAAAAAAGACCCCAAATTCTACCCCACTCAGTGATATTGTGTATCATTGGGATTTGTACTAGTATCCTATTTTCTTAAGCCTAAACAGTGACTCTCTGCACCCCCCCCCCCAAAAAATCTTCAAATCTGACTTTGAAAATGTTTTATACATTCTATTATGTAAAGTGTTTAAGATGGTCTTTTCCCCAACTATATCATTTGTCCCTTAATAAAAAATTATCCACTGTTAAACAAGCTTCACTCCTGGTGCCCGTTTCCCGGGAAGGTTTCAGTCCGAACTGGGCAGGGCAGATTTTAATAGCATGGAGGTATTTCTGTGTCATCTTTCCTCATTTCAATATGAAGCACTGACCTGACCTTAACCGACATAGCCAAGTGCTAAAATCAGAGCTATGTTCCACATACGGGAAAAACACACTTATGGAACATGAGAAATATATTTTGAAGGTGGTATCTTCTACTCACAGTTACACAAGTGATATAAATGAGACAGAAAAAATCAACATAAAACAATCATTTATAATAGAAATCCTTTGACATTTCTTCAGCCAAACAAAACAAAGCAAAAACGTTAATATTCTTTGTATCTCTAAGTCTGCAAAGTTTTATTTCGAGATTGATCATTTTTAATTAATTTCCTCCCTTTCCATTTAAAATATTTAAAGAAAAAATTCCACTGGAAATGGCTAGAAAGTTAGATCTTGATAGAAACAGATAATTATGTTACTTCAGAGAAACAATTTTTTCTATTAAAGCATAAAATGAATTATTTAGGAGCATTAAAGTACTGGAAGATGTACACACATTGTTTCTAAGATCACTAAGGATTACGTGGGAATATCAGGAAGAAAGGAAAAGAGTAGAAGAATTTAGGAGGGTAATTCTGCTGCTGCTTTCTTCATAGCATTCTTCTATTTAAAAGCACACATGACTAAAATCACTCTTTTGGGTCCTGTACAATCTGTTACCAACTGCACACTCAACATTTTGGTGATAAGTAAGAATATCCTGGCTGCTCTCCTCACTGGCTCTAAAATATATCATGCATGAAGTACCCTCCACCTTTTGTGCATGTTTTATTATGACCTAGGATGCTCTCTCTTTGTCTTCAAGCACAGTCTACCAAGCTTACAGGATGCAGCTTCAGCCTTTCCTCCTCCACAAGGACTTTCCCGAACCTCTTAGCCCATAGTGATTGCTCCTTCCTCTGGATATGCTTACTGTTTAAAACTGGGAAATGTCAAAGTTATAAAAATTTTACATCACCCATAATCCCACAACTTAGACGAAGTACGATATATAGTAGATGGTAAGAGTGCTAAGGAGGAAAATAATGCAGGCAAGGAGAAGAGGGAATGTGAGGGTATGGACGTGGCTGTAGGTTGCATTTTCAGGTGGGAAAGTTTTCACTAGGGAGGGGCTTGGGAATGACCCAAACTCCTCTTCTTCCCAAAGAAGAGTATCCAGATAGAGACAACGTGCCAGGCACATTCACAGAATGGCAAAGAAACCAGTGCTACTGGTTTAATAGAGTATTAATAGAGATTAGGAAGTGGGCAGGGAACAAACTGTGTAGGGCCTTATAGGCCATTGTAAGGACTTCAACTTTTACTCTTATTAGGAAACCAGCAGAGGAGTGACAGAACCTGACATGCCCTGACTCACATTTTAACTGGACCAAACTGGCTGCTGAAATGGGTAAAGACAAGGTGGGGGGGGGGTACCACTTAGAAAGTTATTGCGGTAATCCAAGTGAGAGATGATGGAGGCTCTCACCAGAGTGGTGGCAGTGGAGGTGCTGAGAAGTAGCTGCATCCTGGGTATATTTTGAAGAGCTGTTAGTTGATTGAATATGGAATGTAAGAGAAAAAGAGCCATCAAGGCTGATGTTAAAAAAAAAAAGGTTTGGACCCAGGAAAATAGAAGAGTGGAGTTGTCATTGACCTAGACAAGTGGACTATGGGAAGAATACTTTATTGGCAGGGAGAGACTAGGAGATGGCTTGGGACATATGAGTTCCACATGACTTTTTTTTTTTTGGCTGTGCTGGGTCTTCGTTGCTGCGAGTGGGCCCTCTCTTGTTGCGGCGAGTGGGCTTCTCATTGCAGTGGCTTCTCTTGTTGCGGAGCATGGGCTCTAGCGCGTGGGCTCCGTAGTTGTAGCTCAAAGGCTCTAGAGCTCAGGCTCTGTAGTTGTGGTGCACGGGATTAGTTGCTCCGCAGCATGTGGGATCTTCCCAGACTAGGGCTCAAACCCGCATCCCCTGTATTGGCAAGTGGATTCTTAACCACCACGCCACCAGGGAAACCCCAGATGAGTTTTATACATCTAAAAATCAGTCATTGTTGCAAACTTCATTGATAAATGGAATTGAGCCGGTTCTAAAGAATAAGGAGCACTTGGAAAAAAAAAAAATGAAAGACAACCTTTCATTTAGAAGGGACATAAGTAAGACAAAGCTCTCTTTCTTTTTCTTATAGAAGTAAAGAAATATAGATAAATATGCATAACCTGTGTAGAAAAAGTATGAGTCCAGATACTTTGGGGTGAAGAAATTGGGAATAGGTTTGATTCTATAGTAGTTCTCCTGCTACTGCTCATTGATCTTCCTTTTTCTGTTCCCTGAGGATCTAGCTTGTTCCTGGTGTGTTACCTCAAGACCTGTACATGAACCAGTCAGCCATTATTAACCTAGCAGGGTCACGTGGCACAGAGTACAATGACCTATGCCTTAGGAGCCTCTCTGAGATGGGTGTGAATATGGCAGGTGTTCTGAAACTTCTCAGAAGGGAGCAGTGAACCTGACAAGCACTCGACCTGAAGCACCACATACTTACCTAAATCCTCATCATCATAGAAATGAGATTTGACATTGTATGTCCAGGTTTCCAGGGTCACTTCTCTAGTTGTTGCTATAGAAAAAAACTATGTTAACAGCTTGCCAACATTCAGGTAGAGTGAACTGTTGTTATACATTTTCACTATTATTTCCATAATTTCATCCTTGGATTCCTTTAAAACTCTTGGGAGAATGCCAGCCTGTCAAAAACATTTAGGAACATCCAACTCATTAATTTTTTCTATGCTATTAAAAAGGTAGAGACTCTAATACCAGTTATTTTAATTTCTATCTTCAAATACTTCATTTTATAATATGCCCATTATTATCCTTGCTTTTCCATAAGTTATGAAATTTGCACTGAAACCCAGAAATATCTGTGGAAAATTTATTTTAAGTTAGTAAAGATTAGCTGAAAACCTAGCTATAGTATCAATCCAGAGGCTCTGAGAAGAAGCATGATCTTTATAGCACCTGGTAAGTCTATCTGTTCTCATGCTCTCTTGTTATATGCTGCATGATTGACTATCTTAAGATCAGATGTAGGTCCTTGTGATGGGATGTTATGAATGCCTGGCCCAAGGAGACAAAGTAATGCAGTGTAGTACAAATGTACCACCTTTAATGTAGTGTATCCAAGCTCCACAGTCATTCTTCATGGGAACAAATTCCTGCTCAGACATTTTCTGTGTAACTGGGCAAATTATTGAATCTTGCTGAGTTTCAATCAACATCTTCACCTATTAATTCATCACCTATCAAAAAAGTTTTGTGTAACTATTACAAATGTCATAGAGGAGTTAGAGGGACTGAAGAGATGAATGATGAATGGTACTTGGCCTGGGGACAAATACCCACCATGCATTTATAAACATTAACTGTTGCTATTATTAAAAGGTACTTCAACCTGAGATAACTGTAGCATGCCTGGTTATTAGTTTTCAACCAAACTACGCTGTGTTATCAACAGTGGGAAAACAAACTTGATTGATCTGATAAGGCACTAAATAAATAATCATATTGATCTGATTTAATTAGCTGTGATTCAAAAACATATTTCAACTATGAGTTATTTATAACTAAATAATAAGGGTTTTTTTCTGAATGTGACATGAAAGCTAGAGCTCTGCATTTTGATCTGAGGTTTATTTTTTTTATTAAGTCTTGGCCTCCAAAAACTCATTCTCACCCTACAAATAAATAAATTAGGAACTTTTATTTGGAAAAATAATATGGCTATGACAGCCAGAAAATAATCCTGAACAGGAAAGAACTATTAACCCTGAAGAAAACTATTTAAATAGAGAACTTTGTTGACAACCTGCAGCAAACACCTACAGCCTACAGCCAGGTGGTAATTAATTTGTGAAATTCAATCATACAAATGCAATATGTATTTTCTTCCATTAACAGTCTCAGTGCTTCCTGATTCACCTCCAACCTCTTTAGCCATTCCACCTCAAGTTCTTTAATGGCTTCTCTGTGCTCTTCTATACTCAAATATTGTTGTTTTCTAGAGTTTGGTCCTTGATTGTCTTTTATTTTGTTCTACCCAGTCACCCTGCGCGATGCCATAAATAAAATAGTTTTAACTATCAATACCATCCTTATATATGTGATTCATTGATTAAGGCCCACATCATTTCTTACCTTTAATATTGCAACATGCTTCTAACTAGTCATGGCTACCATCCTACTCACTGCCAACAGTGCCTCAAGAATGACCTTACTTATATATAAATCTAATTATGTTACTTCATTGCTTATAATGCTGTCACTGCTAGAAACTTTGTGATTTTTTTAAAAACTTGTTTAAGAATTCTCAAACATATACAAAAGTAGAGAAACAATTGTGACAAACCCTCATGTGTCCATTAAAACACTACAATTATCAACATTTTGTCACACTTACTTTATATACCCTTTATTCGGTTTAAAAAAGTTCTTATTGCTGAAATAAACCAATGCCCAAGTATTCCAATATGCACTTTTTAAAAATAAAAGAACATTTCCTCATATGTTTGTTTTTTTAAATGTGATTTTGCAAAATGTACATACATGTGGTTAATAAAGTTTCTCTAGTTGAAACTATCTGATCACTCTTAAAATTATTTAAGTCCTCCCATCTTTTATAAAAATAAAATCCAACATAAATCATAAATGTTCTCAAAATCTGGCCTGTATCTAAATGTATGTCCTGACTGCCTATTATACCTCCTTATTTATTCTATTTATCCCCAACTACTTACTATGTACCATATTCTCTTTCACCTGTGAACATTTTCACAAAAGCTTTCTTTGCCTAGAATGCCCCTGACCTTTCCTTCTTCCCTACTGCATTCTTCACCATCCATCTGACAAATTCCTACTAACTCTTCAAAGTATGCCTTTATTATAACACATCACACCATAATATTTAGTGAGATGATATCAGTCAAAAGTCCATAAGAATTAAAACAAATATGAGATACTACTAGACACCTATTTGAATGGCTAAAATCCAAAACACCAAATGTTGAAAAGGATGTGGAGAAACAGGATGAAGAGCATTCACTGCTGGTGGCAACGTAAAATGCCACCAGCAGTGAAATGTTGTAAAATGTTGCAGTCACTGGAAGACAGTTCATCTGTTTCTTACAAAACTAAACATTCTTTCACCATATAATTGAGCAATCATTCTCCTTGTTATTTACCCAAAGGAGCTGAAAACTTACATCCACATAAAAACCTGTGCATGGATATTTATTTATGCATAATTCCCAAAACTTGGAAGCAACCAAGACATCCTTTAGTAGGTGAATGGATAAACTGTGGTACATCCAGGTAAGGAAATGTTATTTAGCAATAAAAATAAATGAGTTATCAAGTCTTGAAAAGACACAGAGGAACCTTAAATGCATATTACTAAGAGAAAGAAGCCAATCTGAAAAGTCTACATACTGTACGACTCTAACTATATGACATTCTAGAAAAGGCAAAACCATGGAGAAAGTAAAAAGATCAGTGGTTGCCCAGAGTTTGGAGGGAGAGAGGAATAAACAGGTGGAGCACAAGAGATTTTTACGGCACTTTTTATTCTGTTTGATAATATTGATACAATGGTGGATACAAGTCATTATACATCTATGAAAACCCACAGAATGTACAACAGCAAGAATGAATTCTCATGTAAACTACGGACTTTGATGATAGTGATGTGTCATTGTTGGTTCATGGATTGTAACAAAGGTACCACTCTTGTACAGGATGTTGATGGTGAAGGAGGCTATGTATGTGTGCATGCAGAGTGTACGAGAACTCTATACTTTCCACTCAATTTTACTGTGAACCTAAAACCACTCTAAAAAATAAAGTCTATTTTTTTAAGAAGTCCAAAAAAAGTCCATAACTTGTAACAACACATAAGATATATTTCATAATATTTCATGAATATTTTATAATATTCACATCAAAATACATGGACTCATTAACTGATATCACTAGACAATGAACTTACAGAGATCAGAAACCATATCATTCTACTGTCTTTGATTCTTCAGGGCCTACCACATTCCCTGATGCGTGGTTAATGCTCAGAAGATATTAGGCAAATATATAACCCTTGATGAGACAAACTCTTTAACACAAGCAAATTCCTGAGAAAATAGATATGTAAACAGAAACAAACACTATTTGTTTACAATTGATTTACCCTGCTTCTAGATTTTAATTATGTTATGCTTACATAATCAAATACATGAAACAAGGGCACAATAGGATAGTAAAATTGCAAGAAGGGAGACTGATGGATTTAATTTCCACATTGACACTTCTCGTTTATTACTTTATTCATCAACTTACCCTTGGAAATATGTCGGCCACCATGTAGACACAGCTCAAATGCCTTACAAATATTGTTATGTACCTAAAACTTTACCATTTTCTCATAGAAGTGAGAATGGATGCTGTTTTTGAGAAGAAATTGGGTCTTTGTGAATGTAATTGACTTGTCCAAAGTCATTACTGTCAACGGTAGGCTAACATTAAAACAGTTTTCTTCATTCTCCTTTGGTCTTCTATTTGCTAAGCGAAGCAGCCTCACATTTACAGCTGGCAAAACTGAAACGCACAGTAATTAAGTGATTTACTCCAGGTCAGAGTAGAAGAACATGAGAGGCATGTAAACTTCAGGGGACTGACATGAATTCTTCCGTATAAGCATCAACCATTGCGTAAGTCAATAATCAGACACAAAATCACTTCCATATTAACCACAGCATGGTTTCCAAATGGAACAGAAGCAAGCAATTTCTTCATAAGAGGCATATCTAATACCAATTAGCAACCTCTGTGAAAATCTTTTAAAAGTTATATTTTTCCACTTTGATTCACCTTCTCCCATGTAAATGAACACCAATAGGAAGAAAAATTCCAAAACTAATTCACAGAGGAGCTTCAAGACAGCAGAAGAGTAAGAAGTGGAGATCACCTTCCTCCCCACAAATACATCAGAAATACATCTACATGTGGAACAACTCCTACAGAACACCTACCGAATGCTATCAGAAGACCTCTGACCTCCCAAGAGGCAAGAAACTCCCCACGTACCTGGGTAGGGCAAAAGAAAAAAGAATAAACAGAGACACAAGGATAGGGACGGGACCTGCACCAGTGAGAGGGCGCTGTGAAGGAGGAAAGGTTTCCACACACTAGAAAGCCCCTTCGCGGGCGGAGACTGCGGGTGGCGGAGAGGGGGAGCTTCGGATCCGCAGAGTAGAGCACAGAAACAGGGGTGCGGAGGGCAAAGTGGAGAGATTCCCGCACAGAGGATCAGTGCTGACCAGCACTCACCAGCCCGAGACGCTTGTCTGCTCACCCGCCGGGGCGGGCGGGGGCTGGGAGCTGAGGCTCAGGCTTCGGTCGGATCCCAGGGAGAGGACTGCGGTTGGCTGCGTGAACACAGCCTGAAGGGGGCTAGTGCGCCACAGCTAGCCAGCAGGGAGTCTGAGAAAAGGTCTGGAACTGCCAAAGAGGCAATAGACCATTGTTTCGAGGTGTGCAAGGAGAGGAGATTCAGAGCACCTCCTAAATGAGCTCCAGAGACAGGCGTGAGCCATGGCTATCAGTTCGGATACCAGACACCGGCATGAGACGCTAAGGCTGCTGCTGCCGCCACCAAGAAGCCTGTGTGCAAGCACAGGTCACTATCCACAACTCCCCTCCTGGGAGCCTGTGCAGCCCGCCACTGCCAGGGTCCCGGGATCCAAGGACAACTTCCCAGGGAGAACGCACAGCATGCCTCAGGCTGGTGCAACGTCATGCCGGCCTCTGCCGCCGCAGGCTAGCCCCGCATCCGTACCCCTCCTTCCCCCCGGCCTGAGTGAGCCAGAGCCCCCCGGAATCAGCTGAGCCTTTAACCCCGTCCTGTCTGGGTGGGAACAGACGCCCTCAGGAGACCTACACGCAGAGGTGGGTCCAAATCAAAGCTGAACCCGGAGAGCTGTGTGAACAAAGAAGAGAAAGGGAAATCTCTCCCAGCAGCCTCAGGAGCAGCGGATTAAATCTCCACAATCAATCTGATGTACCCTGCATCTCTGGAATACCTGAATAGACAATGAATCATCCCAAATTGAGGAGGTAGGCTTTGGGAGCAACGATATATATTTTTTTTTCCTTTTTCTCTTTTTGTGAGTGTGTATGTGTATGCTTCTGTGTGTGACTATATCTGTATAGCTTTGCTTTTACCATTTGCCCTAGGGATCTGTCCGCCCTTTTATTATTTTTTTTTTAAGTATAGATTTTAGTGCTTTTTATCATTGGTGGATTTGTTTTTTGGTTTGGTTGCTCTCTTCTTTATTTCCTTTTTTTATTACTATTTAAATTTTTTATTTTTAACAATTATTTTTTTATTTTAATACCTTTCTTATTTTATTTTATTTTTTCTTTCTTTCTTTCTTTCTTTTTTTCTCCCTTTTATTCTGAGCCATGTGGATGACAGGGTCTTGGCACTCCAGCTGGGCATCAGGCCTATGCCTCTGAGGTGGGAGAGGCAGAGTTCAGGACACTGGTCCACCAGAGACCTCCCAGCTCCATGTAATAACAAACAACGAAAATCCCCCAAAGATCTCCATCTCAACACAAAGACCCAGCTCCACTCAACAACCAGCAAGCTACAGGGCTGGACATCCTATGCCAAACAACAAGCAAGACAGGAACACAGCCCCACCCATTAGCAGAGAGGCTGCCTAAAAACATAATAAGGTCACAGACACCCCAAAATACACCACCGTATGTGGACCTGCCCACCAGAGAGACAAGATCCAGCCTCAACCACCAGAACACAGGCACTAGTCCCCTCCACCAGGAAGCCTACACAACCGACTGAACCAACCTTAGCCACTGGGGGCGGATACCAAAAACAACGGGAACTATGAACCTGCAGCCTGCAAAGAGGAGACCCCAAACACAGTAAGTTAAACAAACCGAGAAGACAGAGAAACACACAGCAGATGAAGGAGCAAGGTAAAAACCCAACACACCAAACAAATGAAGAGGAAATAGGCAGTCTACATGAAAAAGAATTCAGAATAATGACAGTAAAGATGATTCAAAATCTTGGAAATAGAATGGAGAAAACACAAGAAACGTTTAACAAGGACCTAGAAGAACTAAAGAGCAAACAAACAATGATGAACAAAACAATAAATGAAATTTAAAATTCTCTAGAAGGAATCAATAGCAGAATAACTGAGGCAAAAAACGGATAAGTGAACTGGAAGATAAAATAGTGGAAATAACCACCACAGAGCAGAATAAAGAAAATATAATAAAAAGAATTGAGAACAGTCTCAGAGACCTCTGCAATAACATTAAATGCACCAACATTCGAATTATAGGGGTCCCAGAAGAAGAAGAGAGAAAGAAAGGGACTGAGAAAATATTTGAAGATATTAGAGTTGAAAACTTCCCTAATATGGGAAAGAAAATAGTTAATCAAGTCCAGGAAGCTCAGAGAGTCCCATATAGGATAAATCTAAGGAGAAACACGCCAAGACACACATTAATCAAACTATCGAAAATTAAATAAAATTAAATACAAAGAAAAAAATATTAAAAGCAGCAAGGGAAAAACAACAAATAATATACAAGGGAATGCCCATAAGGTTAACAGCTGATATTTCAGCAGAAACTCTGCAAGCCAGAAGGGAGTGGCAGGACATATTTAATGTGATGAAAGGGAAAAAACCTACAACCAAGATTACTCTACCCAGCAAGGATCTCATTCAGATTCGATGGAGAAATTAATACCTTTACAGACAAGCAAAAGCTAAGAGAATTCAGCACCACCAAACCAGCTTTACAACACATGCTAAAGGAACTTCTCTAAGCAGGACACACAAGAGAAGGAAAAGACCTACAATAACAAACTCAAAACAAGAAAGTGGTCATAGGAACATACATATCGATAATTACCTTAAATGTAAATGGATTAAATGCTCCAACCAAAAGACATATTCTGGCTGAAGGGATACAAAAACAACACCCGTATATATGCTGTCTACAAGAGATGCACTTCAGACCTGGGGAAACATACAGACTGAAAGTGAGGGAATGGAAAAAGATATTCCATGCAAATGGAAATCAAAAGAAAGCTGGAGTACCAATTCTCATAGCAGACAAAATAGACTTTAAAATAAAGACTATTACGAGACAAGGAAGGACACTACATAATGATCAAGGGATCAATCCAAGAAGAAAATAAAATGATTGTAAATATTTATGTACCCAACATAGGAATACCTCAATACATAAGACAAATGCTAACAGCCATAAAAAGGGAAATCGACAGTAACACAATCATTGTAGGGGACATTAACACCCCACTTTCACCGATGGACAGACCATCCAAAATGAAAATAAATAAGGAAACACAAGCTTTAAGTGATACATTAAACAAGATGGACTTAATTGTTATTTATAGGACATTCCATTGAAAAACAACAGAATACACTTTCTTCTCAAGTACTCATGGAACATTCTCCAGGATAGATCATATTCTGGGTCACAAATCAAGCCTCAGTAAGTTTAAGAAAACTGAAATCATATCAAGTATCTTTTCTGACCACAACACTATAAGACTAGATATCGATTACAGGAAAAAATCTGGAAAAAATAAAAACACATGGAGGGTAAACAATACACTACTTAATAACCAAGAGATCACTGAAGAAATCAAAGAGGAGATCAAAAAATACCTAGAGACAAATGACAAAGAAAACACGATGACCCAAAACCTATGAGATGAAGCAAAAGCAGTTCTAAGAGGGAAGTTTATAGCAATACAATCCTACCTTAAGAAACAAGAAACATCTCAAATAATCAACTAACCTTACCCCTAAAGCAATTAGAGAATGGAGAACAAAAATCCCCACAGTTAACAGAAGGAAAGAAATGATAAAGATCAGATAAGAAATAAATGAAAAAGAAATGAAGGAAAAAATAGCAAAGATCAATAAAACTAACAGCTGGTTCATTGAGAAGATAAACAAAATTGATGAACCATTAGCCAGACTCATCAAGAAAAAAAGGGAGAAGCCTCAAATCAATAGAATTAGAAATAGAATTAGAAAGGAAAAGTAACAACTGACACTACAGAAAGACAAAGGATCGTGAGAGATTACTACAAGCTACTATATGCCAATAAAATGGACAACTTCGAAAAATGGAGAAATTCTAGGAAAGCACAACCTTCTGAGACTGAGCCAGGAAGAAATAGAAAATATAAACAGACCAATCACTAGCACTTAAATTGAAACTATGATTAAGAATCTTCCAACAAACAAAAGCCCAGGACCAGATGGCTTCACAGGCGAATTCTATCAAATATTTAGAGAAGAGCTAACACCTATCCTTCTCAAACTCTTCCAAAATATAGCATAGGGTGGAACACTCCCAAACTCATTCTACGAGGCCACCATCACCCTGATACCAAAACCAGACAAAGGTGTCACAAAGAAAGAAAACTACAGGCCAATATCACTGATGAATATAGATGTAAAAATCCTCAACAAATTACTAGCACACAAAATCCAACAGCATATTATAAGGATCATACACCATGATCAAGTGGGGTTTACCCCAGGAATGCAAGGATTCTTCATGATATGCAAATCAATCAATGTGATACATCATATTAACAAATTGAAGAATAAAAACCATATGACTATCTAAATAGATGCAGAAAAAGCTTTCAACAAATTTCAACACCCATTTATGATAAAAACCCTCCAGAAAGTAGGCATACAGGGAACTTACCTCAACATAATAAAGGCCGTATATGACAAACCCACAGCCAACATCATCCTCAATGGTAAAAAACTGAAACCATTTCCACTAAGATCAGGAACAAGACAAGGTTGCCCACTCTCACCACTATTATTCAACATAATTTTGGAAGTTTTAGCCACAGCAATCAGAGAAGAAAAAGAAATAAAAGGAATCCAAATCGGAAAAGAAGAAGTAAAGCTGTCACTGTTTGCAAATGACATGATACTATACATAGAGAATCCTAAAGATGCTACCAGAAAACTACTAGAGCTAATCAATGAATTTGGTAAAGTAGCAGGATACAAAATTAATGCACAGAAATCTCTAATGATGAAAAATCTGAAAGTGAAATCAAGAAAACACTCCCATTTACCATTGCAACAAAAAGAATAAAATACCTAGGAATAGGGCTTCCCTGGTGGTGCAGTGGTTGAGAGTCCGCCTGCCGATGCAGGGGACACAGGTTCGTGCCCCAGTCCGGGAAGATCCCACATGCTGCGGAGCGGCTAGGCCTGTGAGCCATGGCCGCTGAGCCTGCACATCCGGAGCCTGTGCTCCACAACGGGAGAGGCCACAACAGTGAGAGGCCTGTGTACCACAAAAAACAACAAAAAACAACAACCTAGGAATAAATCTACCTAAGGAGACAAAAGACCTGTATGAAGAAAACTATAAGACAATGATGAAAGAAATTAAAGATGATACAAACAGATGGAGAGATATACCATGTTCTTGGATTGGAAGAATCAACATTGTGAAAATGACTATACTACCCAAAGCAATCTACAGATTCAATGTAATCCCTACCAAACTACCACTGGCATCTGTCACACAACTAGAAAAAAAAAATTCACAATTTGTATGGTAACACAAAAGACCCCAAATAGCCAAAGCAATCTTAAGAAAAACAGAGCTGGAAGAATCAGGCTCCCAGACTTCAGACTACACTACAAAGCTACAGTAATCAAGACAGTATGGTATTGGCACAGAAACAGAAATATAGATCAATGGAACAGGATAGGAAGCCCAGAGATAAATGCATACACGTATGGTCGCCTTATTTTTGATAAAGGAGGCAAGAATATACGATGGAGAAAAGACAGCCTCTTCAATAAGTGGTGTTAGGAAAACTGGACAGCTACATGTAAAAGAATGAAATTAGAACACTCCTTTACACCATACACAAAAATAAACTCAAAATGGATTAAAGACCTAAATGTAAGG
Source organism: Lipotes vexillifer (assembly GCF_000442215.2). NCBI lineage: Eukaryota > Metazoa > Chordata > Mammalia > Artiodactyla > Lipotidae > Lipotes > Lipotes vexillifer. The sequence goes on from NW_006777810.1 coordinate 382,249, forward strand.
ACAGCCACTATAAAACTCTTAGAGGAAAACATAGGCAGAACACTCTATGACATACATCACAGCAAGATCCTTTTGGACCCACCTCCTAAAGAAATGGAAATAAAAACAAAAATAAACAAATAGTACCTAATGAAACTTAAAAGCTTCTGCACAGCAAAGGAAACCATAAACAAGACTAAAAGACAACCCTCAGAATGGGAGAAAATATTTGCAAATGAAGCAACTGACAAAGGATTAATCTCCAAAATATATAAGCAGCTCATTAAGTTCAACATCAAAAAAACAAACAACCCAATCCAAAAATGGGCAGAAGACCTAAATAAACATTTCTCCAAAGAAGATATACAGATTGCCAACAAACACATGAAAGAATGCTCAACATCATTAATCATTAGAGAAATGAAAATCAAAAGTACAATGAGATATCATCTCACACCAGTCAGAATGGCCATCATCAAAAAATCTACAAACAATAAATGCTGGAGAGGGTATGGAGAAAACGGAACCCTCTTGCACTGTTGGTGGGAATGTAAATTGATACAGCCACTATGGAGAACAGTATGGAGGTTCCTTAAAATACTAAAAATAGAACTACCATATGACCCAGCAATCCCACTACTGAGCATACACCCAGAGAAAACCGTAATTCAAAAAGAGTCATGTACCACAATGTTCATTGCAGCTCTATTTACAATAGCCAGGACATGGAAGCAATCTAAGTGTCCGTCAACAGATGAATGGATAAAGAAGACATGGCACGTATATACATTGGAATATTACTCAGCCATAAAAAGAAATGAAATTGAGTTATTTGTAGTGAGGTGGACAGACCTAGAGTCTGCCATACAGAGTGAAGTAAGTCAGAAAGAGAAAAAAAATACCGTATGCTAACACACACACACACATATATATATATGGAATCTAAAAAAAAAAAAAAGTCATGAAGTACCTAGGGGTAAGACAGGAATAAAGACACAGACCTACTACAGCATGGACTTGAGGCACAGACCTACTAGAGAATGGACCTGAGGAAATGGGGAGGGGGAAGGTAAGCTGGGCCAAAGTGAGACAGTGGCATGGACATATATACACCACCAAATATATAATAGATAGCTAGTGGGAAGCAGCCACATGGCACAGGGAGATCAGCTCGGTGCTTTTGCCCACCTGTAGTGGTGGGATAGGGAGGGAGGGAGGGAGACGCAAGAGGGAAGAGATATGGGGATATATGTATATGTATAGCTGATTCACTTTGTTATAAAGCAGAAACTAACACACCATTGTAAAGCAATTATACTCCAATAAAGATGTTAAAAAAAATTAAAAAAACAAAAAACTAATTCACATAGCCAACAAGTCCCTGCACAAGGATAAACAGAATCAAGAAACAACAGGAAATGGAAGATAGACGTTTCCTTCCTCCCAAAATTATACTCAGTATAAACCAATAGGTTGACATCAGTTTTAAAAATTTTAAGTCCAGGACTCAAGTATAGCTTGTTTTAAATCCTGAGAGTCGGGAATCCTGGATAATCCTGGAACAGGATATAAAGAGCCAACCTGTATAATGCAGAAAAGCCATATAGGAATAAACAACCATTACCTGCTACCAAGAACAGAGCCCTAACTAACTTTGGAGAACAGTATATTTCCTTGGACCTTGGATAATTCAAGTCTCAGAATTATTCTGTGCCAGAATTACAATATTCAAGGTTAGTAGTAAACAAGCAGCACTCTCATTCCTACAACTAGTTTTTAGCGTAAGTCCACCCCAATGTCCCTTGCTTCTTTTAGAACTATTGATCCTACTTTCAACTCTTTTCACCATATCTGTGGAATTTCTTTCCATTGTTACAGTCGTATCTTCTGAATGCTTTTTCTACCTTCTTTATTTATCTGAAACTCTCTCCTATACGCATTCCTCCTCACAAATTCTTGACCTCGTAAAATTCACTTCAGCTACCCACTCCCAGGATTGCACCAAGGATTATGTCATAATAGATTTCTACTCAACATTTTCTCGAAAACTTCAAGCTCTAGACCACTAGTTTTCCTATCCTTCCTCATCCAGCATGGACACAACACTAAGGTGAATCATCTGAGCCATACCACACTGTTTATAGTCTCATTAAATCCATAATCCCCCTTTTTCTTCCATTTTCCTACCTGGTAAAACCCTGCCTCTGGATCAATGCTATAAATAGCCCTCTCTGCTCTCATAATCAAGAGGCTGAACACTTATGGAGAAAATTATCCAAGAGTGCAGATTTGTGCCACTACAAATTCATAGTCTCCAACCTCAGTAATATCAGTTTTCCTCCTCTAATATCTTCAGTCATTATCCCACACTACTTCCCTTCTCATTAAGCCCCATAGGGAATCCTTGCTCCACACAATGTCTAAAGATGATCTTGCGTCCTATTAATGCCATCTGGTAAGATCTCTGTTAAGTTCTTGTTACTACTACCTATTATGTCCATAGTCACAGCCATCTTATCAGGTTTCCTCTAGCCACAAAAAGATTTTCCTCCTCCTGTTTAAGGTCAATGTTCTATCTATACCTTGAATTACATACCTCTTGCTTTTTCTTTGATTTTTGCCAAATGATCCTTTATCTCTGAATTTTTCTCCTCATTGGCTTTTTCCCTTCAGCCTAAAATCATGCCAAAGCCTCCCCCAATCTACAAGGAGTTTCTCTTGATACTGTCTACCTCTCTCTTTCTTAAGGACCCAGACTTCACAGAGGGGTAGACTCTGTGTGCTGGCTCTACTTTCTCAGAGACCACTCAACAAAGGAATCCAGATTCTGCCACCATTATTCCACTGAAATTGCTCTTGCCAAAGTAACTAGTGACTTCACATTACCAAATAAACACTTTCTTTTTGGGTCTTGCAGATGCATTTAACACTATTGATCAATCACCTCTTCTTTCTTGAAACTCTCTTCAGTGTTTTCTTTGATACTGTTCTCTGGTGTTTCCCTCTCCCTCTCCCCCCCCCCACCTCTTTTCTATAAAACACATGTGTGCTATAAAAAACATCAGACACCCACAAGTTGCTGGCTCCCTTCTTACCTATGGTTCTGTTTCTCTCTCTCTCTGTGAGGCTAAAACATTTGTTAGGAAATCAGACTGTACACAGAATAAAACTTTGTGTATCATTAAATAAAATTCATCTTTCAATATCGGGGCTTAGAATATAGGAAAACATAGGCAATCCTTGTGGGATAGGGCAGCTGCCTGGTTTGAAACTAGTAGCCTAGATTTCTAACAAATATATTCTTTCATCTTAGCCCTAGCTAGTTTCATGGATGAAGCTTAGAACAAGCTGCCAGGATAGGCATCTGCACAAATGACATCAACGTCAAGTTTTGTAAAGTCTGAACCTGTTACCCCACTATCCAAGGAGGCCTCAACCGCTGGATATATTTTAACTCCCACATGGGACATGTGCCCACACAGTGCAGCACCCCTCAGCGTGATTCCATGCTCCTTTCCTCTCCCTTCTCTGTTTCTGCTGTGTGTGTTTAAGGAGTACATGGGATAAAAAGTTGCTATAAAGCACACTAGACACCCACAAGTTTCTGGCTCTGTTTTTACCGCATGGTTCTGTTTCTATCTGGCCCTTTAGTCAAATAGCTGGCCCACACCCTTCCTTTTATAAGCTAGCCTAAAAAGAAAATTCTGAATGCTGAAAACAATATGTAATGGCAAGCAGAAGAATTGATGGAAGCAGGTGTCAGGCACATCTATTCCCACACAAATTCCCAGTACTCCAGAATCAATTAATTTAACAAGTGACTTTTAAAATGCAAACACTCTCCAGAGTTGTAAAATAGACTGGTTATTTTTCATAGCATTTACAAGTTGGAAATATTTATTTATTCAGTCACTTACTTACTTATTTATTTTTTATTAACTTGTTCCTGCCTCTCCTCACTAAAACTCAGGTTTCAGGAGTTCAGAAACTTCAGTTGTCTTTTACACAGCTGGACCCACAATACAAATATTCAATACATACTTTTGAATTACTGAATGAATTCTTAACCTTTGTAGAGTATTTTAAGGAATGACTCTTACCCTCTTGTATAAAAGCCTTGGTATTAATAAAAAGGGATGGACGGTAAGAGTTGATTTTAAAAAATAGAGCATGGAAAGAAGGAAGACCTTTGGATTATGCAGTTGCTAATATTGTTCATAGTGGTGGTGATCATTGTAGGTAGGGGTGCTGGTGGGTTCTCCACTAGACTCTATGAATCTAGTGTGCAGAGTTAGTCATCTAAGAACTTGAGCTAAAATAAAGGTGTGTGGCATGAATAAAGTGGAAAGCTTTTCAAACAGCTTTTTACTGACAAAGAACAGCATATAGTTATTGGTGTGTGCATGCATGCTTGTGTGCATGTGTGTGCACAAGTGTGTGTGCACACGTGTGTGCCACATACTTTGTCTACTTTGAAATATTTCCTAATATCTTATTGGTGACTGTGCAACTGAAAAATCTTGGTTCTATCGTACTAGACTGTTAGTAGTTTAAAGAGCAAACAAACATACTAAAAAAAAACATTAAAAAAAAAAAATTGGGCTTCCCTGGTGGTGCAGTGGTTGAGAGTCCGCCTGCCGACGCAGGGGACACGGGTTCGTGCCCCGGTCTGGGAAGATCCCACATGCTGCGGAGCGGCTGGGCCCGTAAGCCATGGCCGCTGAGCCTGCGCGTCTGGAGCCTGTGCTCCGCAACGGGAGAGGCCACAACAGTGAGAGGCCCACGTATCACAAAAAAAAATAATAATAATAACATAGAATAATAATGAAAGTGAAAACTCTGAAACTGTGCTCACATCTTGGTCCAGGAAACTCAGTACATTTCCAGCCCCTGCACTTGGAAGTCCAAGAAACAACAAGTGGAATTCACTAAGAAGGCCTGGGTCTGAAAGTTTTAAACTGCCTGAAAATAACCTTTATTTGGGAAGAATCTCAATTCAAAAGGGAATAGAGGCTTAGTGTAAAATTTTGCACCTGGAGTTAGTGGTAAAGCCAAACTTTGCAGGGTTTAAATCATGTGGTGATGCTGTAGCCAAGCAAATATGGGTCCAAGAAATTAAATGACAATACTGTGTTGGATCCAGAAAGTGATAACTAATGTAACAGCTGTTTCTTCTTCACGACTGTTAATATGAAGATAGAATGTTTGCACTTTCTCATTTTAAATATTGATTGTTTGCTTATTAGTCAGGCATACCAGAGTCATTTGCTGTTAGATGTACTTTGCACTGTTGTAAATATATCTACTTCAATAAATTATATGACTTTTCATTAACTCTCCCAGGTACCACACAATGAGACTGTTTGAGTGGCTTGCCAGCTTCTCCCACTTTTTGCCCATTAAATATATGACATTACAACAGGAAGCAAACAGCACCAGCCCCCGTAATGTCCTTCTGTTTTGGACATTCAGAATGACTGTACCATGTGTGTAAGTTCTCTTTCCACCCTGGCCAAATCAGAAAAGACATTTCTCAGGGACATTTCCAGTTACACAAATTAACAGATGCATTGTTTAACCTAAGATGAATAAAATGCTTTAAGATTATTAGTTACAAAATAAAATAATTATTTTTCTCTGTAATTTACTGATATTAAAAACACACTTAAGAATAAAAAGAAAAATCTGGAAAATTCTTTAGATTTTAGAAAAATATTTAAAAGTTTAGCTAAATCATCTGTAACTGTACACCATATCACTGTAATTTAAATATTTTGTGGTTGTCACTACCGGTTATTCAGTGGTGCTTCTCCTTCCTCCTTCTGAAAGTAGAATCCATATTCCTGGTCACAGTAAGCAAATGGCTCACCCTTGGTAAAACCTTGGTAAACTGAGTGCCTTGGCCCCAATGATTGGATAAGAACTGTCATGTGATCTAAGGCAGGCCACTTAGAGTTTTCCTTAGGGTTTATCTGGCTGAAACTTTCATGGAAAACATTCTTCTTTGTCAGAGGTAGTAAAGACATATCCCCAGAGGTACTAGGCAATCCTTTTCCTCATCACATGAAGAATCCTAGAAAAGCCTTAGCTTAGAAACCAGCAAAGATAAGGGACTGACAGTAAGTGCTAACGTCATCAAGGTCTTTGTTTCTCACCCTTGACCAAGCAGGTATACGGCCATGTAGCTACCCCATTTGCCATCTGATAATTCCTCCTATTTATTTTAGATGGTTTGAATTGGGCTTCAATCACTTTCCACAAAAGAAGCTCTAAAATATCTTCTCTTAAATAATATCATCAAGGATGCATTACATCAAAGTTATTTTTCTTCTTAAAAAGAGGTTTTCAGGCTGTAAAACATAGTTGAGACAAGGACTTTGGAGAGAGACAGACATGAATTCAAACTACAGTTCTTCCATTTACAAGCTGTGTGACAAGTTACTTAAGTCTCATTAGCCCCCGCTTTCTCCTCCATAAAATGAAGATAATAATAACACTGACCTCAACATTTCTGTGAGGTTTAAATGATACATGTGCTTATAGTCCACAAAAGCTAAATTAATGTTTCCTATTCTATAGATGAGGATCCTGGGACTCAGAGAGGTTCAGTAACTTACTTAATATGACAAAAAATTAAATGGCAGGGTCAGAATTATGACCCAGCCCTATTTGTCTTCCAAATCCCTATTCTTTCAAGTACACTAGGCTGCCATAGCGACTAAGGAAGAGAGGAGATAAGCGGATTTCTAACCAAGATAACATGCTTAATTCACTCCTTTGGAAGTAAGCCACATCTGGTACACATTGCTTATGAATTAAGGAACTTGTACTGAAAAGAACGTTCCATTTGGGAATGCTCTAAGTAAGATGAGTATTATCCATAACAAACAAAGTTTGAACCAGAACCTTAATAAAGTCAAGGACAAACAAATACATACAACTATCCTGGTGTCTCCATGCTTAACTATTGGTATAAACAAGTTGATTTCTTTGCACATCTGGCACTGAAATGTGCACTATGCCTCTTGTCTACTTTCCCATATAAATGTGATAACTTACACATTATTGCATTGAAGCCTTCAAGAGAAGAATCCCCAGCATGACTCTCAATGCAGAAGTGTGGCTGCAGCAGGAGCTCAACCCCAATCTCATCCCCTCATCCTGTATCTTTTTGCGTGTGAATTTAACACATAAGATGTCAAATAGTTTCCAAAATTCACTTATAAAATTAAAATTCTATTTGAATTCTTACACTCAACTACACTTACTCTCTTAGCCCTCTCCTCGTCTTTTCCATTGCCTTCTGCTCTCCTTATCACAAGCCTGCAGATGTTGCCCTACTTCATAGGACTCAGAAACTAGCTGAAGAGACAGTCTCATCAGTGGCTCAACAAATGCATCAGGAAGACAATGAAACAGAACTATCTGAATCAGAATTGTCAGTTGATAAACAAAACATAGCTGTTAATCATGCCTTAACCACAAATTTACAGACTACTAAGTGGTCAAACTGCCACCATATGCCTTAATCGATACCAGAATGTGAAAAGTCGTTATCGGAAGTTATTCGTTTATGAAATAGTATAATAAAGATGGTTTTCAATATTTGGATTCTATATGAAACCTAGGATTCCAGTTGATGGGTCTGGCTTTTATTATAGAAAAAATGGTTTTAAGGTATATAGTATGGAAATCACTTGACTGGCGTTACAAGGAAGTGTTTTCCAGGTGAGGATCTCTTTTGATAAAATAGTGTCCAGTCCTTCGGTAGAAAAGCTCTGGGCCCAACTCTCTAAATGGGGAAAGGTGGTTGCAAATGTTGCCCAATCCAACACCCTGGAGTGGCCCATTCCTTCTGAGGTTTCACTTTGATTAACATTGCCTTTATCACTGTTGGCTCCCAGCAAGATGATGCTCCACTTTAAAAAAAATCTAGCCTTTCATTAGCTCCCATAATCCCAGGAAGACAGGCTTGAATTGTCAAGGTGAATATTATATAACATTAAGACAAAAAATACACTGGAAAAGTACAAAAAGCATTCGTAAGAGAATATGAAATGGGACTTTTTCCTTGTTTCTCACAAATTTAACCAAAGCTTCAAAATTGAAGGCAATAAAAGATGCTTCCATTTTCTGAGAGAAGACTCTAGAAAGCTGCCAGATACTCACTCCCCATCTCTTCAATTGCTGAGGCAGCAGAACTAGTCCTTCCACCCTCACTTCCATCCAGGGGATTCTTTTAAAAGAAGTGCTATGCCTTTCTCCCTCAGCGTGCTACGGACTTGTTGCTTCTCACACTCATACACCCACCAGGTAAAAGGAGAGCCTCTAATTTAAAAAATCCCTACAGATTTTGGACTTGCCAATAAGAACAGACTGGTGATTCAATCCCCCTGGTGGACATTTGCTCAACTGCCTTCTCCAGAGCAGGGTAGGAGAAATTTTCACGTTTCCTCTAGAGTCTGGGGTTGTATTTGAAGTGAGGGACCAGATTACATTTCTTGCATGAATAATTCTGAATGCTGGAGAATACCTGGGTCACCCCATGATCCAGAGAAAGGGGAGCGGTAGGACAAGTCTCCTTGTATGGTAAAGATGCACAAGTGTCCTGATGACAAAGTGGAGGCCACAAAAAATAACAAATTTGAGACATTTTGAAGGTATCCCACCCAAGAAGGAAATCTGCTAAGTCAAGGTAGCCAGGAGTGGGAGACTGGGTGGGGACAAAAGAATAGATATATGTGTATGTATCACTGAATCACTTTGCTGTACACCTGAAACTATCACAACATTGTTAATCAACTATACTTCAATTAAAGAAAAGAAAACAGAACAAAAAACAAACAGAAAAAACAGAGCACATCACCCATGTTGGACGACTGCAGAGGGGTGGTCTGTGTAGGGGCTCTGAAGAATGCACATCTGGGTCCACAGGAGACCCAGAGATTTAACATCAGCCTCATAGAGGACATGGTGTGAAGAGAAAACTATCAGAGCAGCTTAGGGAATGACTGCTGTGCTCTTCCACTAATTCCTCCTCCCAGTGCTAAAACCCTGAAGAATCCAGAACACATAAAAACAAAGAGTAAAAGAACCGACCACACCCGCTTCCCCATAGAAGTTTCCCAATTCATGGGTCAGGCTTAATGGGGGTAAGGGAAGATGTTTTTAAGTTGGAATTGGAATTGAAGCTTTAATTAAGATTGTAATGGACTTCTATCACTTTGAAAGTGTCCATAATGATCAAAATGAGACTGTCCTTAGAGCTGAATGTGGCTGAAAGCTTTGACATCTGCATGAATCCCAAGTTTCCAAGGGAAGGGGATGGGGAATTTTAAAAAAAGAATTTTAAAGTCGAGATACTAAAGAAAAATAAATTCACTCACTGCTTATATACCATAGAATTCATCTTTATTAGTTAACTGATTATGCATATAAATAGGCAAACTTGTCCATCCCTCTGGTCTTTCTTGACATTTTGTATGAACAAAAAATACAGCCTATTTAGAATACTCTTAAGTATCCTACAGTATAGCTAGCTTTGAAAACAAACTCATCAGACAAATTAATACCATTGACCTAGACCCAGAAAAACCTTCAATTCAAGCTCCTTGTCTTAACGATAAAAGTTAAAATTTACTAATGAATCATATAAGGATCTTCACTAACTAGTCTCAATTTGCTCTGCTTTCTGATCTCCCCTCACTCACCTTGGACGCTGACCCTTTAAGTGTGATGTTAAAAGAACTCTTTATTTCCTTTGCCCTTCACAACACAGTGCTCTTTCTTATCTCCATATCATTGTGATCACTGTTCTCTCTGCTTCAAAGTCCCTCTCTGTTCTACCTATCCAATCCCTGGTGACCCAGGACAAATGTCCCCTCCACTGCAAGTCTTAACTAAATCTCCTGAGCAGAATCAATTGTACTCTAGCCTTTCTCCCACTGCACCTTCTTCAGACTGCTAGTAAGTATAGCAGTTATCCCACTGGAATTCTGCTAGTTACTTTAACGAATGTCTCCTCAGCCAGACCGTGAAGAGAGAGACTTGTCTCATTCAGCTGTTTATCCCTGACTTACTAAGCACAATTTCTGCACACACAGAAGATACACATTACACACTTATTAAATGCAGGAATGAATAAATGGCCACAGACAAAAAATTACTAGATTCACAAATCCCATGTATTCCTTTAAGCTAAAGATGCCTAGTGCTACCAGACACATTATCAGGACACCAGTGTAAAAAAACAAAACAAAACATACTTGCAACCAGCCTACAGGACAACATCATCCTGTCTGACTCTTTCATATTACAAACAAGAAAAATGAGGTCCATAGAAGCCTGGGATTAGGCCAAAGCCACTCAATAACTCAGTACTGAAACCCAGTTTTCCTGATCACTAACTGTAAACAAGATTTTAGACTTCTCTACAGCTTCTCTCCAGAATGTAAGTATATGAGAAAAGAAATTTTTGTTGATATCGTTTATGGATGTACCCTCAGTACCTCAACGGTATCTGACATATAGGCATTTAGTGAATATTTATCTCATACATAAACAAATGAATGCAAAAGTTGTATCTAGCAGACCTCCAAGCTAAGAATCCAAGTTTAAACAAGCCAAAAAATTAATCACCATAAAATTAATCATCCATAAAAACAGTCACTGGAGTTTCTAAGTGGGAATAAAACAGAGGTAACCTGGAATTCCAACTGCAAGGTGTTAGAAAGCCTCAGGTGTAATTTAAAATGAACCTCTTCCTTTTCTTTTCAGAGAGTGTTTTTTTTCTTATTTTGGGGGTGTGTGTGTGTCGTGTATGTTTGTGTGTGTGTGTGTGTTTAATTTTGCTGTCAAGGAACAAAGAACTTGAGATCAATTAACCCTAAGAAATTTGTACCTCAAGGAATTAGAAAAAGCAGAGCTTATATTTAAGCGGCAATGCTAGTAACGCATCACTTTGGAGGTGTTTTTCATAAATATCACTTGTAAGTATAGGAATGACTGACTGAAAAAAAAAGTACAAGTTTACAAACTTCCAATCTTCAGTACAGAAAGAATATTAGCACCTAAACCCAAAATGCCTGTAGGCCTCTAGAGTGGGTTCTTGTGACAGCATCAGTTCTGGAACAACTGTCAGCCTTACAAGGGCCCTCTGCCCTGCCCTTTAGAGAATCAGGAAATTATGAGAAATAGTCATGGGTCGTGGAAGGACCCGACGACAGCACCGGTTGCCACAGCACTATGATCTCAATTTCTAGTGAGGAAAATGCTGAAACGCGTCTGCCACACCAGAAAGTGGAGGTGGCAAGAAAATAGGTACAACTCATGAAGGGAAAAATTTGGAATGCAGTAAACCACACTTTAAAGAGTAAGGAAGGGCTATTTTCCTTTCTTCTTCTTTTTTTTTTTTTTTTTAGTTATAATAAACATTTTAACTATCATGTTGGAATATTTGTAATATCTAAGCACATGGCACATTTTATATCAACAAAATATATAATGATATATAATATTCTCCGTATTTCTAATCATAAGGAAGGGCTATTTTTCAACACTGCAAATAAATTACCTGCTTGACATGTGATCTGATATCTACCAACTTTCAAAAGGCAAACTGAGTAGCAGTTAAGCAGCAGACTTTCCCTAGGCATGTGCTTAAACAGTTGCATTGCTATTGTTTTTGTTTGATTTTTGTATTCCCCCAATTCATTTTGCAGGCCATTTTCAGTTTTTCTTCACTTATAAATACATATTCTGTTCAATTTAAACCTGAAAGACAAAAGGTCATTGAGATGGCATCTGAGGACTTCTCACTTAGGAAATTGCATTAAATTCTTAATCTACTTGTGGAACTAAGCCCCAGGACTGTGTTTTCTTGAATGTATTTCAGTAGAGAGAAGTGGCTAATGTGTAAACTCCCTGAATGTATTTCAGTAGAGAGAAGTGGCTACTGTGTAACCTCCCCGCTGAACATCTCACGTCGCATTAGATGCATATTTTCTGTATAGTAATTGTTGGTCTCAGTCTCCAGAGAAACCAAGGACAGAGCTAGCTTGGAGATTTAGTAACCTATTATTATACACACCTCCAGTGTGGGATTTGCGATGTCTCAACTTAAGTAAAATGAAGTCTGTGCTTTCTCATTGTGATTTTGGGATTTATTAATCCCTTTTATGCTGTATTCATGAGTGGCCAGTCTCGATTTCACTTATAACAAACCTTTCCTCATCTTAACCAATCAGATGTTTATAGAAGAGAAAAGAGTGTAGTATTTTATTGTTTCTATAACACTGAGAACTCTGAGTTCCCCCCAAATAAAGGTTTAATCACGGCATGAATGGGATCCAGGCAACATGATAACTTGGTGTAATAGGAAGGGAAGAAAAGCAGTGCTACAAGGGGTGTGGAAGTAGAAAGAGGATCAAGAGAAGATATAACTATAGCAACAGGATGGTGGAATTAATTTACTGAGCAAAAGCAACTGCTTGTATTTTTCTCCTTTTCTTTTCTCTCTGACATTCCTTTTTCCTATAAAACAAGGGATAAGAGACAACTTCTGGAAAGAAAGATAGTTGGAACATGGATAATGTGGCAGCAGCCTACTGGCTGCTGTTCAGATATCCGCCAGATGAATGAACATTGCAGACTCTTGCCTGACAGGATGTTAGAAGATTGACTTAACAGGATTATAAAGAGTACTCCAAAAGGCACATTTCTGTAATTAGTTCTTTCAACTGAATTTGCTTTATGTTGTTTCTCTGAGTTTTGATCAACTGGAAGTGAATATTTCCATAGAGAATTCTTGATGTTGAGTAAAATAAAGTGTAAAAATCTTCCAGTCAAAGAAGTGTATGACTCTTTGAGACCAACAAACTCATCTTTTAGTTCAAACACTTAGATTGAATGTAATGATTTCTCTCTGAAGCTGGAAGCCAAAGGCAACATCAAAAGTGAAGGGGTTTCTATTCAATATAACCAGTTTTTACAGAGCCCATGGGTCAAATTAAAGTGTGGATTCTAAGTCTTGACTCTCCAAGAACTAAGTTTGTATTTATCTTTACTTGTCCTCCCAAAGCCCTTGTGATTCAGGTTATAAAAAGAGCTTCGCACGTAAGAACCCTCAGTATCTAGTCCCCACCTTCCTTTCCAGACTCAGCCCTTGGTAACCTCTGGTCCTCCCAACCTCCTTCCTCATCTCCTTGGATCATTTGTTCCAGTCTGGCAAACTCTCGGTCCTGTCTCATTGATCAGTGTCTTTTGCATATGTGAATTCCTCTGCTTTGAATTGCAGCTACCCTCTGCTCCACTGGGAAATTCCTACTTCTCCTACAGCCTTCCATATTTGCCTCAGGCAGTTAGTGCCTCTTTCCTTCTTGCATTAACAAAATTTTGTTCTTATCTCAGATTATGCATACATATGCATTTGTATCCCAGCTATTATATCACAAGAGAACCCCAGGTTGGAAAGAAGGTTCACATGGAGAAAGTCCTGCATCTCAGTCATGTCTGTATCTCCATTGCATAGAGACTATTACATAGGAAACTCCCCAGCAATGTCTCAACTGTTGTATGGTACTGGGCAAGTCACTTTAGCTCTCTGAGCCTCAATTTTCCCAACTGTGAATTCAACACAATAAAAATCGCTAAACTGTGAGGTTGTTTCAAGAATAAAATAATATGTATAAATGCACTGCATTTACTCAAAAGTGTCAGGTGAATATGAGAAATGGAAGACCAGAAAACTGTTTCCATGTTGTTACTTCTCAACTGTGTTCTGGACACTAACACTTTAGCTGTTGGAAAAGCATGCTTGTTATCTCATTGGCATTCTCCTGTTCAATAAAGTAGGGAACCTAAGTTAAAAAGCTCTCCTCTCCTCAGCACCCCCCTCCTCCTTGAGATTCATAAGGCTATTTCCATTTTGACATTGATAAATGGCGCTTATAAATATTTCTGTTTCCTCCTGATATTTCCAAAATATTAGCCACCCTTATTTTAGAAGCTTTTTGACATTTGTAACAATCTCTCAGGGTCTCAAAAGAATGAACAGCATACAACCCAAAGATTTTAAGTCTTCCCTGTCTTCCAATGCTGGCCTCTTCGCCCTTAATTCATGAGCACTGTGTGTGTGTGTGTGTGTGTGTGTGTGTGTGTGTGTGTGTGTGTGTGTGTGTTTACATGAAGAAGATGAGTTTACTTTTAAATACACTGTATTTGAGATCATGGCAGGACAGTAGATGAGGACTTTTGAAGGCATTGAGGATCTTCATTGCGGAAAAGAGAGTGGTGCAGAAACGATAAGCCTTAGACAGCTCAGAACATCCTCTAAAAGTACATTTCTCCTTTCTTGTGTCTTACACAGTCACCAGACAAGCACCACAAATTCACTCATGTCAACAAGTCATTTGTCAAGGAGCAGAATGCCTACTGGTTATGGAAGGATACATTTAACTCTGGATGTTGGTCCTAAACATGGCATCAGGATCTTGATATACTTTAGGGGTTCCAGATAGAAATAAAGGTCATGGCCTAATCAGTTTATTTGCCTTCGGAAAGACTGAGTTGCTTTTAGAAGATTTATGCAATATTTCCTCTTCAGTGCAGAGATCCTAAGGTCTTTATTTTGCTGTTCTTAGGATTGTTCTATGAGTTCTGTGAATTTTGTTCTTACTGGCACAGAGAAAAAGGCCTGTTTGGTACTAGTTATAGTCTTTTGTTTTAAAGAAAAAGCGTGCCATAAAGTTTGCTGTTGTTTGTTCCTTTCCTGTGAGTTTTGCCTATGTGAACATTGTTCATAGGACTGTAAGAAGGTGATATCTTCCCATCTGGAGGAAAACTCATGAGTATTCTAAAGACACTATTTTTAACAGTATAAAATAAATTTCTAAAGAGTCTTAGTTCCGTTCCGTGCTCTCCAATTTAGTATGTTTTTACCTTTAAACCAAAGATTACTTCATCTTTAAAACCATATTTTCTGGAATTTGAAAAAGAATAGATACATGTATATGTATAACTGAATCACTTGCTGTACACCTGAAACTAACACAACATCATTAATCAATTAGGCTCCAATATAAAATAAAATTTTAAATATATATATTTTCTGATTCAGAAATAAGATACAAAATAAAACATTGCCAGTGTGGAGAAATGGGGTTGTACAGCAAGTATAGAAAATACTAAACAATATCAATGAATTCCCCCAAATGCCCAACAACCATTTCTCCATAGCTAACTTGAAACAAGTCTGTCAACTAAATGAAGATTTATTTACCTTTACCACCTGTACCTAAATGACTTCACTTTGTTTTAAGCCTATAAGATCTTAGGTGTTCCAAAATGCTTCAGTACACAATAATAGACTAATTCTTGGCTAAGAAAATCTACCTGTGGTGGTCAGCTTTATATAAAAGCAATACAATACCATTTACTGGCAATATTAGACATAAAGAATTTCTCAGTTTAAGCAAGCATAAGGATTAAGTGGACCATTACCCCATGATTCTAAGCATTGCTTGTCCTTCTTTAAAACTATTAAATAAAAACAAACAACAACAACAACAAAAGAAACCCTTGCTGTTCTACCTAGCTTTATCTTCTTTATTTTTACATCAGAAAATTCAAAGGGTTTTCAAAATCCCACACTATGGTTGAAAATGGCCCCGATTGCCCCCATAAATGCTCCACTACTCACACAGAGATAGGTCCATCGTAGCATAACCTCAGAAGAGCTATAATGAGCCAATCTCAAATAAATAAATACCAGTAGGAACAGTGTGAAGGCTGTTAAAAATCAAGAGAAGCATCTCCGTGAGACACACCCACAGAGCAAAAGTGTTTCCAAGATCAATAAATTTGTGGAGTCTTAATTTTTACAGGTTTTTGTTTTGGGGTTACATTTTGTTTGGAATGGTACTGTGTTTTTTTTAAAATAACTTTTGTTTTCTAGATTAGAAAATAAACAATTAGTTTCTATAAAGCTCTTGTTAAGAGTAACAAACCATTTCATCACATACATTTGTCCTGCATCAATTTGGGCCCTCAGTAGAGTCAATTATCCTGTTAAATTTGTAGGTTGGTTGACAAAAAATTGAAAGAAGGAAGGTCTTGAAGTTGTTGCAATCTGTAAAGGGCACACTGGGGTATTGCTAGGCATTTTATACATCATTAAGCTACAGCCTACTTCCAGGAAGTTGCTCTTAGAAGTTAATAAGGAGTTGCCCTGTCACCATATTGCAACAGAAAAGTAAATCCAGCACCACAATCATCTTCCCTTTCTACACAGAGGATCTGGTTTGTACATGCATTTGCTCTGGGAGGACAGAATGGGGTTTGGTGAAGAGTCAAAATGCTTAGTTATACTTTTGTAAGAGAGTAATGATTAATAGCCCACATCATTTTCAAGCTTTCTGCCAAATACTGAGGGAATATCAAATGTGAGTGAAATCTATAGGTTTGTTAGGTTCTTTTCAGTTGCCTGTACAAAATCATGCTCGCTTTCCTCAAGTGATGGGGTTTAATTATTAAGCGCAATGGAGGAGGTGACAGGTCTTAACAAATAGCCTCAACAGTGGTATTATCACCTCTCATGGAGCAGCACTGTGAATGCTATAGAAACTCCAGAGAGCCAGTGAAAATACTGATGTATCTGTCTTCATGGTCCAGCTTCCTCGTAGGTCTGTTTTTAGTGCCTCATGGCTTCTGCTTAGTGTCTTGGCTTCTGACTCTTACTTGTCTACGTGTATCTTTCTATGGGATTCACATTCTCAAAAATCATTTTTTAAAAGTTCTAATTGGTTCAAATAGTACTATTCATTTGTAATTTTGGAAAGGGAAAATTATAAGAAACACCTACATTACATTTTGTGGTCTGCGTGGGGCCACCAAACAGTAGACAACGTCATGGTGAAGGCAGGGACCTGAGGAGCTATGAGAAATTTCTTATTTTCTATTATAATTCTTCTCCATTGTCACCAAACTGCTGACTCGCTATTGCTTTACATTGTTCTTATCCTATATGAAGCTCTGTTGCTATGTCAATTTCTTGTTTAAGTGCCCTTAGTCTCAACCTGCTACTTATTTGTTTGGTCAAATTATGCTTTACAAATATCTCTGTGTTGAAAAATTGTTAAGGAGGTTTGTTTTTCCAGCAATTCTGGAGTGTCATTCAGCTGACTATTCCACTTATTAACAAAATTACCATCTCTCTCTCTCTTTTTTTCTGTCTGTCTCTGTCTCTGTCTCTCTGTCTCTCTCTCTCTCACACACACTCACACACACACACCTCTAATTTGAACATCTGGTCTCTGGTCTCTTTCCATGCAGTACATATATTCTTTTCTGGTTACAACAAAGAGAAGGGTATGTTTTCATATCTTGAATAGGATCTGAGTTCACAGAGATTTTTCCCCTCAACCGATAGAAACATGAACATAAAATTATACCTCCTGCAGGCCAAAATCAAGCATTGCCCTTGATCCATAATCACGGCTGTTTCTGGATAAAAGGTTCAAATTCACTATACTTGGGCTATAACATTATTACAGAAAGAGGAATAATCCTAGTTTCTCATTTCCCCATGTATTCTTCCTTTTTTCAGGTCCTTATTACCGTATGTCTTTCCATTTTATTAGCTTACTCTTCCATTCCATCATTCATTACATCCCTGCCATTTCTCACCATTAAGGAAAAAAAATGTCATTTCCCCCTTTATTCTTAAAGTAGGGAAAATCTGTCACTTTTCTTTCTTTCAAATCTGAAGTTTCTGGCAGAGAGAATTTCAGGTTACTTATTCAGTTGCTCCAGCAATTCTTTAAAATTTGCCATTTATGCAGACTAACTGTACAATTCTTTGTAAATAACCTCTTAGAAGAGAGAATCTTGCAGTATGCAAGATACTATGTGATTTGCCATCAACATATAATTCACCTATCTTAACTTCACCCACTATTTATGCAAGTAATGGGAATGGCATTTTCCTCAATTTTTTTTTAGTCTAGTAATTTAATGATCAGTATAGGAAAAGTAGAGAATATAAATGAAATAAACATTTTTGAAGAGTACAGACCAGTTTTGTAGAATACTTCACTTTAGAATTGTTGAATACTTTCTCATAAATAGATCCAGTTTTTGCATTTTTGCCAGGAATACTGCATAACTGATGTATACTCCAGAGGCACTTGAGGTCAGTTTGTTTGATGTGATATATTTGATTCCCCAAGAGGCAGGCTCTGATAGGGAAGCTAATATGAAGGAATTTTATTAAGAATCACTCTTGGGGGACTCCCCTGGTAGTCCAGTGGGTAAAACTCTGCACTCCCAATGCAGAGGGCCCAGGTTCCATCCCTGGTCGGGGAACTAGAACCCGTATGCATGCTGCAACTAAGATGTCTGCACGCCACAACTAAAAAATAGATTCCACATGCCTCAACGAAGATCCCAGGTGCCACAACTAAGAACTGGTGCAGCCAAAATAAATAAATAAATATTAAAAAAAAAAAAAAAAAAAAAAATTTTT
>NW_006777810.1:400822-435245 GCF_000442215.2 Lipotes vexillifer
AGGGAAAGAAAGGAAATAAAGATGGATTTTAGCACAGAGAGAATTTGGGCTGTGATACAGTCTCAACAAAAGGCTCAGCCGATCCTGAGAGAGGTGTGAAACTGCGGTAGCCCTTCAGAATTGTCCAGCATTAGACAAGGGAACTAGGCACCTGACTTGACCGGTCATTAGATGAGGGCCACACTGGGAAGAGGGTGTGCCCGTGGGTGAAGTGATCTCTTCAGCCAAGCCAATTCCAAAGAGAACTGACAGTTGGGAGCTGTCTAAATACTCTAGCTATGGGGATGCATCTTTCAGCCCCAAATGGGTGGCACATCAGTGTCCACTGCATTCCGTCAGTGGTAATGTTAACTTTAATCACTTATCATCTGTCATATTTCTCTACTGTAAAAGTACCTTATTCCCCCTTGTAATTAGTAAGTAATAATATTGAGGAAAACTTTGACATTATATAAATTTCCTGTTCCCCCCCACAAACTTTCACCAGATGATTTTAGTATCTATCAAGGATTTCTGCCTTGATCAACTATGAAAATGTGATTTATTTGATGATTCTTTTCATATTTATTAATTGGCATTCTACTGTAAAGATTATTCCTTTTCCTGTTATTTTATTAAGTCATTTATTAGTAGTATAAACTCATCAATTTTATTTTTTATATAATATATATAATCCATTAATATCATTATTTATTTTGATGCTTAAATTTGATGGGATCTTTATGAGTCTGACTTTGTGTCCAATTGTGTTCAGCTTTGTGCTCAGTTGCAATACTGAACTGCTTTTAGAGAAGCTTTACATAACTTCTACTGCAAATAAATTACTTTTACCTCAGTATTCCCAGGAGATGACACATGCTAATTTTACAAGAATCTAAACTAGACAAGACATAGCAGGAAGGAACCCATAAAATTATACTTAAGCATCCCATTTGTCAGTGTATGACTATAATTCAAAACTCTGCTCAACTGAGCATCATTTGGTTTTGATATCAAATAATTATAACAAAATTAAATATATCTAATTTGCATACATCAATATTTTACACATTTGCATTGTTATACCATATTAATTGCATTATACATAATTTCTACAGTTACATATTACATGATATTTAATCTAAATTTAATATTTCTTCAATTATTTAAAAAGTCCTTGGTGAAACGTGTTGAAAGTGACACTGGTACAGTTTTCAAGAGCTTTTGAATTTTTTGTTGCAACTCTGCCACCAACATTTATTGTTATTTTTATTGTATCACTTTTAGACCTTATTTTCCTTATGAGTAAAATGGAAATTTTACAATCAGGGTTAAATGTGATACCCAACATGAAACTGCTTTGCATATTATATAAGCTTCAGAATTTTGGAATGACTACAGATATCTTATGTAATCATGTTTATGTGAGAAAAATGCTCTGGAACACTGAAATTTCTTTTGGTATTAACTGGGGGTTAAGGAAGAACATTATGTTAAGAAGTTTCTCATCACAAGACTGGGATACAGGAGGTAAGTAAATCCAAGCATTCTAGGCTTATCTCTATTCCATCTCTTATTTATCTTACCTATGTTGTTGATGTACTTATTTATCAAGCTACTTTGACTAAATTTTATGGTGCCTATCATGTGTTAATCCTGTGCTGAGTGCCATGAATACAAAGATAGATAAAGCTAGGACTCTGAACTCAAGGAACTTGTCTAGTGAGGAAGACAGGAAACCACCACAATTTACAACACAGAGTGTGATGAATGCTATCAGTTAGAGTCTGGATCTAACTGTGTGCAACAGAAAACAGAGATAACAGTGGCTTAACAAAATAAGCTTCATTTTCCTCTCACATAACAAGAAATATAGATGAAATCAACCCAGGGTTACTGGAGTAACTCAACAATGTCAAGATAGAGGTCTATGGTATTGTTTTCGGTCTATCATGGTTGTTCTTTTATGGTCACAGCTCTAGATATTGCAACCACATTTCAGGCAGAAAGTAGGGAGAAATGCAAAAGGAAAATAAAGCATGTGCCATCTGAATCTGTGTCCCTTTTAAGCTTCCTTAGAAACCCTACCCAACAGTATTCTTATCTCATTGATGAGATTTGTCACCTCTATCATGATCACCTCTACTTCATGGAAGGCAGGGAAATGAAATTTTATCAGAACATGTTGTTGCCACCAACAAAACTAAAATTCTGTTGTAAAGGGGAGAAAAAAGATAATTAACACTGGGTGGGCAATTAGAAATTTATTTCACAATACAAACAAAAACTATGCTTACCATCAGAGCATAAAGGAAGGGCATACTACACTGGTAGTATGGTGTAGATGTGGATATTAATTCCTCACCAAAAATACCCTTAAAACTTACTAACTGACCTAGACTTCCTCACACCTGTAAATAGCACCACCATCCCAACACCCATTCCATTATCAAAGTCAGAAATCTAGTAATTATTGTCCATTTTCTCTGTCTCCTAACTGCCATTTTATTATTCTATTTTTAAATATTATCGATGTGTCAGTTTTTCTGTTGCATAGCCATCATTTCCATCCTAAAAGTCTATATCTCTCATTTGCCTATTATAGGAGCATCTTAATTTGTCTCCCTACTTCTCCTGTTGCTCCTGTCCAGCCTATCCTCTGCTCACACAGTAGCAATAAGTCTCTTCTTAAAATGTAAATTAAACCACATCACTCTATTATATTAAAATCCTCCAAAGCCTTCCCATTGCACATAGAATAAAATGCATATTCATCCAAATGCAGCAGGGCTGGGGTAGAGGACTACAAATACCAAATCCTGATCCTACTTCTAGCTTCAAAACTGCAGAGAAAATGTCAAAATGGTTCCAATTGCCAAAAAGATCAGTTTTAATATTTAGCAACTGTGAGCCCAAGAATGAATTCTCTATCCTGCTTGAGCTTTCTTATGTATGATAAGAAAACTACTTTGACTAACACTAACGGTTCTAACATCCTATGAAGAGTATAAAAGCAGTCTGAGTCTGCTATTACTTGGTTTTTAGTACTTTTAGTTCTGTACCCATCTATTCCTTCACAAATTAATAACAAAAGGATATTTATTTATTCAGAGTTCCATTTGTAGGATTTTTCTTCATACAGCTTTTCATCAGGGTAGGTAGATGGTAGGTTAGCTCTGGAAACATACTGTAGTATTGTTAGTATAGCTCAATCCTAAGTGTGATACTGGATCTTGTGTTTAGATACTCTTAATTATGCTCATTTTAAGCATATGAGGTGCCAAACAAATTAGTAAGTTTTATTATGTTCTGAAATGCAAACTGAATCTTCTTGAGAAAGTTTATCAGAAAATAAGTAAAATACAAATTGGCTAAATTATCACAGGAATAGAAGTTGGTAAACTGCTCCTCCATGTCTTCTAGGAAGAAATTAGGACATATTTCAGAATCACTAATTAACTTTAAAAAATCATCAAAAATTAGCAAGTAAAATAATGTACCTACTTTATCCATCCAACAAATATTTATTTGGTGTTTGTACACCTTGTACATAAAACAAAAATATTCATATAACTTTGCGCACCATATTTTGAATATATTTTTGTTTGTTTGTTTGTGTTTTTTTGCGGTACGCGGGCCTCTCACCGTCGTGGCCTCTCCCGTTGCAGAGCACAGGCTCCGGACGCGCAGGCTCAGCGGCCATGGCTCACAGGCCCAGCCGCTCTGCGGCATGTGGGATCTTCCCGGACCAGGGCACGACCCCATGTCCCCTGTATCGGCAGGCGGACTCTCAACCACTGCGCCACCAGGGAAGCCCTGAATATACTTTTAAAGGTACACTGCAGTCTACGTAAAATGCCTTGGGCCAAAAAAAAAAAAAAAAAAAAAAAAAAAAAAAAAAAAAAAAAAAAAAAAAAAAAAAAAATCCATATGCATAAAATCCTTCAGGCTCTAAGAATAGCATGAACTCTGAATCAATAACTCTCATTGGTTCTTTTCTGACTTGTAGTCTTGTCATCTGATAAAGCAGTGCCTTGTCTCCAAAATCCTTGCCATCCCTAAAGTTTCTATTTCCATCATTGGAGATGTAATCAGTAAAGCTGGCTGTTCCTAACAAACATTTATATCAAGTCCTGTCACTGCTCCAAAGAAGCCATTACAGTGAATAATTTTATGAGTAGGTTGGACCCAAAGAAGCTAAAAGACCCATTATGGCCTATTGTGTCAAATAGACTTGCAAAATAAGAGGCCCCCAATTTGACTTTCAAATATAGAATGAAATCACTCCCCCAGGATTGACAGTGTGCATGTTAAGAGGCTTCCAATACATGAGTATTGGATATGAGTCATATCATAAGATATGAGTCATTTTATTCTAGTTTGTCAATGACTCATCGTATCCAAAAGTGCCTCAGTCAGAGCCAGGAACGTCCGTCATTGACTGATGCAGCCACTGTCCCTCCAGCCTTTAAAAATGCAAAACTTTTTTTTAATGTTCAGTCATTTGTCAAGAATTATTTAATTTGTGGTACCCCAAAGGTGCTCCCTGATAATCTTCCACGGAGTTGGTCTTATTTACTATGCCTGAATTACTCTAATTTTCTAGTACAATAAAAGCAGCCTATTGACCCTAAAGAGCCATGTATTTTCTTGTGAATACCCTCAATGAAACACCTTAGCTTATCAAATTAACAAAACTGATGCTTTAGAAATCTTGAGGAGGTTATATAAAACCATTAATATGATAATGAAGGAAACACAGAAGGTTCTCCCTAAGGGCAACTGTAGGGAAATCATCACTTTCATCCCTTCCCCTTTATATAGAAGCTAGGTGATATGAGAAAGACTGACCCCACTCCAACTCCAAAGGTGAACTCTGATGGATCTAAGCCATTTGGGTCATTTTTGGATTCAAGTATAATAATATAACTAAAGCTTAAGCTAATCAGAACATGGGATTCCACTGATAATAATTAATGGTTTAACCAAACTCCCTTGCAAAAGTAAGGCTCAGGATATTTATTTCATGGCTAGAAGAAGAAAATTCCTGTCTTCCCCTAGATCTATGCAGAACCTGGTAGTCGTGGATACTACACCTGGCAGCCTTGAGATAAGCCAGCCTAAGGACAATTTGAATATGCAGAGGAGTGCAATGAAAGACCACAGAGACATAGGACTGCCACCTCAATGATGTGATTTAAGTTATTAAGATTTGGGTCAAACTAAATCTAAAGCTCACATTTTCCACAGAATTTTCTAGTTATATAAGTGAATAAATCCCTATTGCTTGAGACAAGTTTTAGAGCACTAAATTTTTAATAAACACAAGTCATTGGGATATCTAGACAGAGGCTTAAAAAAAGGAACCAAAAGTAAACAAGATTCGGGAAGAATGAATGAGAGCCATAGAAGCTATACTGATGTTCTAATTTTACCTAGTACCTCTATGAGGTTATACCTAAAACTCTGAAGATTTTTCAAAAATGTAGAGGTATAAAATGGTCAAGTCATAATACTCAATTGTGTGAACAAAAATTAACTTTATAAAGTAATTCAGTTTAATCTCTATTCCGAGCCTCTGTTCTGCCTAATGGCAGAAAACTTAATTCCAAACAAACATACTCACTGCAAGCAACTACTGAGTCAATTCAAGGTTTGCCTTCCCATTCCCTCCAGAGGGGCATTAAGATCCTGGAGAGTTTACACAGCATCACAACATTGATAGACGGCATATGGTTCCTGATCATCATCATTTGTCCATGCTGACAGCTACTCAACAAACAACAACCATCCAATCTGTCTTCACAATGGTCATACCTCCCAGTTGGCATACAGGTCTCAGATCATTGGTCACAGTACTCTGTTCTATACGTTATACTCCTGAGATCCATTTGAATTAGTTCATCCTTTCTCAGCCATCTCTAACCACTTCTGTGTCACAGAGAATTCAAAGATGCTTTTCTCTTCCACTCTAAGGATACTGGAGAATCAAGGGTGGTAGTACTGCTATACAGCTACATCTAAAATGCAAATTCTCCCCTGTAAATCCCTCTAGTGTTGCAACAAGCCAGGGCAGGAAATCTTTCGTGGACTCTTCTGTAAAAATGAGAAGAAAATCTCCTCTATTCTCACATGGCCAAGGTTGCCTAGGATATTCTCATAATTAACTTGAAATGGGCAGGGAGTACAGAGGTTTTTTTGAGACTTACTCCAACTCCAAACTCTCTTAAATTCCCATAAACTCTCTTTTGTTTACCAGTCCAAAGGTTTTACCTATGATAGATGAAGTAGACAAAATAATGGCTCCCCAGAGATGTCCATGTCCTAGTCCCTGGGACCTGGGAGTATGTTACCTTACAGGGCAAAAGGGATTTTACAAACGTGATTAAGTTAAGGACCTTGAGCTAAGGAGATTATCCAGGATTCTGGGGTGGGCCAGTCTCATCACAAGGATCCTTATGAGAGGAAGACAGGGTCAGAGAGAGATTTAAAGATGCTATTCTGCTGCTGGTTTTGAAGATAGAAGAAGACAGCATGAGCCAAGGGAAAAGGCAGCCTCTAGACACTTGAAATGGCAAGGAAAGATCCTCCCCTAGAGACTCCAAATAAAATGCAGTCCTGCCAACCCATTTTGAACTCTCACCCCCAGGATTGTAAGATAGTAAATTTGTTTTGTTCTAAGCCAACAAGTTTGTGGTAATTTGTTATAGCAACAATAGTAGGGCAATGAGTCCTCAAAAATTCTTCCAGACCTTTCTGACTTATGTCCAAGGTTTATGTCTTCTGGTTGTTCTGTGATAGCAGTTCCTTGCAGTAATGAGGCTTTGTATCTGGTAGCCAAATGAGGATAGCTCTCAGTGACTACTGTGATGTGGCAGCAGTGGAGAAAAGGAGAGTGCAAATTGGTTAATATCTCACAACAGCATCCCTTCACACTGGGTAACTTAGTGAATAAAATCACACAAGATAGGTATCAGTGATAGAGATTGTATAATGTTTGTTACAACCCACAACTGTATTGCCATATCATTTACTATTTATTTACTGCAAATCCATGCCTTCTCACTTCCTGGAAAGACAGGAACTGGGATGCTAGGTATTTCAAGATATAGAGGTGCTTGAGAACCAGTAAAACCATGGAGAGTTATACGGTCTAATTAACAACCAAGGAAACAAGATTAAAATTTTCATGTAGATATTTCATGTGTTTCTACTTTGACTTCTATGGATGACAGCATTTGTGACTTCAAACATATATTTAACTACTGGTTGGTTTAATATGGAATCATGGTTTCCAAAAACAACAAGAGATACTGAGTCTCTGTATTCCTAATCAGCATCATTTGATCCTAAAAAGTCAGTGCCTCATCCAAATTAACATTCTATTTTAAGGTGTCAAGTAGATGTATTATCCTAGAAAATTGTTGCTTAAAGCTGTATTTCAAGACCTTCTGCATCAAAGTGTCAAGGTGATTGTTTAAAAAGTATCTTTATGGTTACTATTAAAGATCTATTGACTATCCAGAGACCCAGGAACCTGTATTTTAGTAAGTTCTCTAAGTGATTCTTAAATACATCCTAAAGTTTGAAAGCCCATGGCCAAAATCACAGAGAGGTGTTTGTCCCTGGTTTAAAGGATGAGACAGTGTTTTCCTCAGACACTGGAAAGAAGATAAATTTGAATGACTGTCTTAATCTCATGGAAATTTATGAATCCTAAAAGCGCTATTACTTTTATAGTAGGTTTAACTGTTTAACATCTAGATTAATGTCTAAAAAATGTGTGCACTGCATTCCTCACTTGATTAAACTACAAAATACTTTTTCTCTTCCAGAGTTTATAAAAAGGATAAAGTTAAGCTAGGATTTCATGGTTTGCTTTTTATTCTTTTGGACTTTCAAATATAAAATGTCCACACTTCTCTCAGTCTGTCCCCATTATGCAGCCAGCCTCAGCAGTGGGATTCCTAGCACTACCACTGTGTGGCCCTTCCTTTTCAGTGAACGGTGTTCTCTGGCTCTGGGGAGAGTTCTGGCTTTGCCTGGAGTCAGCTTGGGCACAGTCTGCTTCTGATGCAAGCCCTTCCATCAATATAGTCACCAGTGAAATCATGAAAAGTTTCAAGGTCTCAGTCACTCATAGGACAGGAGGCTAAACTGTTCATTCTTCCATCATCACTAGCAGTGGGTAGAACTCGTAAATGCTTAAAAATGCCAGGTCTAGCAAATTATCCCTTGAGGTGGAGATTTCCCAGCTTGCCAGTATTTCCTCTGCCTTCTTTCTGGGGAGAGGAACAATTATGATTGCAATTAATTCATTTTTTAAGAATACCTCCTTCTACCACCATAAGTACATTTAGGCATGGCAGGCCACAGAGAATCCTTTCAGATTTGGACTTTCTAATTGATTTGTTTTACATTTTTTTTCTCTACTCTTCCATCTCTCATGATACCTTTCATTGATTAGCTATAGATTAATTTCTTTACCTTGTGTACAGATGAGGGAAGAAAATCACTCAGCCTTCTGAATTCTTTTGAAATTGCTCCTTAACAATGCAGCATTCATTAAATAAGGCAAAGAGCTGTTGTGGTGGTGGTTTGATTTTGTTGTTTCTGCCAATACCTTTTCTAGAAATTATATCTCAAAGTCTTTAAAATTCAAAGGCAAAAGTCATGCTCAACCTGACATAGCTCAGATTGGTCCTCTGCTCCTAGCTGTCCTCCAAAGACATTTCCTCCCTAGATGTTATTCATATTCATATCTTCACAACTTAGCCTCACAAACACTGATGTGTGAGATGTCTCTAGTTTCCTTTCTACAAGCTCCAATCCTGTATTTTCTACTTTGTTCTATCGAGTAGCTAAGCCAATGTCACCCCAAACCTAGCAAGTCCAAGACATCACCACTAACCCCTCAACACCCCAAGTAGTTATTGCTTCCATGTAAAAGTCTGGACTTCACCATTCAATAGAAATATGAGAGTCATGAATACAAGCCACAAATGTGAGCCAAGTATGTAATTTTAAACATTATAGTAGCCACAATGAAGAAAGTAAAGAGAAACAAGTGAAATTAATTTTCATAATATATATGTAATAATATATAGTTAATAATACATTTTCTTTAACTGCATCCAAAACATTATCATTTTAACATGCCATCAGTATAAAATTATTAATGAGATATTTTACATTGTTTTGTTCATACTAAGTCTTCAAAATCTGGTGTGTATTTTATGCTTACAGCATATCTTACTGTGACTAGTGGCTACCATATTAGACAGCACAGTTGTAGACTCATTAAACTGTAATGAAATGTTATTCTCCCCTCAAGGCTCATTCAAAGCAGCCTCTCTTTCTAGTCTTAGCACCTACTACTTCTCAAGCATTCAGCACTCAGAGTACTCTTCCCTAAACACTTCCTGCTCTTTCCCACTTTTTGTCTTTGTTGGTGCCATTCTCTCGGCACAGAATTCCTCTTTTCTGCCTTTCAAAGTCTTAACCCACATTTCACGGTTTCTCTGCTCTCACAGCACTTGCAGAAAATATATTTCTGTTAAGTAACCATGAATGATTCATATTCTTATAAATATCCCTTTAAGTTTCTATTTTCCTCTGTTTCCCTCATGCTGTCATTTTTCCTCATCCTTATATCTTGGTAACTAGATGTTTGCATAGCATGACAGGCAGGTCTGCACAAGTAGGAGGTCAATCTGGGCCTTGTTTATATTTTAGTGGCTGAAACATAGAAGTAAACTCAGTAGCTGCTGCAACACAAAAATTCAGGGATCAGACGCCCTATTACCGTTAGAGAGCAGCCATCTATAGCACAGGCACCTGCTGACTCCTTGACAGAAGATTTGTTGGTCATTGAGCCATTCGATGATTAATTCAATCGCTTATTCCATCAGCAATTAATTATTGAGCTCTTCTTCTCTTTGATGTTACTGAGAGCTTCATCATGCTGGGTGCTGAATAAACATTCACATTTGCTATGAATATTTAATTGTTTTCTCCCTTTCTTCTCCCCCAATATCCCCCATACCAAACTTCTTAAAATATTCTTTAAAATGTCTCTATCCAAGAAGAAAAAATTTTTTATTTTAAAAGCAATTTTTTTCCAAAGATTAAAAGAGCATGCCTGATTATTTCTCAACCAAATGAATCATAACCCTTTACTTGAAGAAAGAAGACAGAAAATAGCCATTTTTATATAAATGAATTTCATATTAAATAATCATATCCTCTTTTATGAATTTAGCCAAACATAGGTATGTAACTTGTTGATATAAACACTGAAGCCTTTTTTTCCCCTAAAGTAGCACAAACATACTCTGTCCATGCCACAGTATAAAACATTGTTCATTTTCCTTATGTTTAAATTCTAGTCGTTTTATCTGTGTACATTAATAGAATGCAATACAAAAATAAAACAATATAAATTATATGGACAATATTTTCTTTGAGAGTTTATAACAGAGTTATATGGCAGAATTCCACGTCTCATTATGTTTTTGTCTTAGGAAAAATGGAACTATGGGGCAAATAACAAAGATGATCACATACCAAAAAAAAAAAAAAAACACTACAATGAAATATATCCAAAGCTTGAGATATTATGACTACACAATAAGGAAAGTTCTTGTCACAATTTCCAATCTGTGAAAAACTTCTCAAAATATAGAAACATATCTTATTTAAAGTCAAACAAATTATAAAAACTGATTCTCAAATTATAAAAACTGATTCTCAAATTATAAAAACTGATTCTCTTTGCAATGACACAGAATTGTATAAAAGAAAATAATACATGGAAACAGATTAAATGTCCAAAATTGGAGAATAGCTAGACAAATATACAGTGGACACTACACACTCATTAAAAAGAATGTTGAGGGCTTCCCTGGTGGCGCAGTGGTTGAGAGTCCGCCTGCTGATGCAGGGGACACGGGTTCGTGCCCCCGTCTGGGAAGATCCCACATGCCGCGAAGCGACTGGGCCCGTGAGCCATGGCCGCTGAGCCTGCGCGTCCGGAGCCGGTGCTCCGCAACGGGAGAGGCCACAGCAGTGAGAGGCCCGCGAACCCCAAAAAAAAAAAAAAAAAAAAAAAAAAGAATGTTGAATATCTGTGTGTCCTGACATGAAGAAATAGCTACTACATATTGTTGAGTGGGAAAAAAAAAGTTAGAACACAACATATTTAACATGATTCCATGCGTGTAAAGTAGATTATATAGTTGGTACAAACTTCTTAGTCAAAAACAGATTATACAAGCATATAACATTTTTTTATTTCTGAGTTTTCAAAGTCCCATTTCTTCTCGGTAGCAGAAAATTTAAATTTGCCAATTCATGTTAACCTCAGTTATTTCCAATTTAAAATTTATTTGGGGGGGATACATATTCAATTAGTTCAGCATTCTAAAATTCAAACATCCCGCTTCCCTTCTCCCACCCACCACTCCATCTTTACTTTTCCTTCTGCCACGGGTGATCTAAGCTCTTGGAGAGTTTCTTTGTCATCCTGACACTAGAGGGAGGTGTCTGTGCCATAAGGATGGGCACCTGTCCATGCTGGCTTCTACTGATGTGTACAGCACACACCAGTCTTAACTATCCCACACATTCTCCTGCCTCATCACCCTCTGCCTTCCAGTCACCAGGTCACTTTGCCCCCTCCTCATTCTTACCATGAGATCTCTCCAGGACTGTGGGATCCTAGCCACTTCCACATCCCTCTTGAGAACACATGATACACTTGTGTATCATGATACACTTGGATTTCCCTCCCATATCAAGGGGGAAGAGTAGAGAGCTCTTGAAGTAGCTTTCAAGCCACTGAGAAGACACTAGTTACTAGTTACCACGCTGGATGCAAAGATGCTGCAAAGATGCTGCATAGACTTGCAGGTTCCACTAGTTTCATAAAAGAAGCTAGATAATTGTTTCTCTGCTATGGGATCTCCTCTCACTCTTGTCACCTGGAGCACCTTCCCCACAATACTCAGTTGTGAGTGGGTAGGTTGCTGGGTCTCTGCTCAGGAAACTAACATCATCTTAATTCTCTGCTTTTTCCTACAGCTGATGCCTTCATCTCCTATAGGACAGGATATAGTTTTTAGATTATAAGGCTTTTTCCTAAATTTTGTTATATATGAACTATACAAAGAAATGGGCTTATTCTTTGACATTCAATATCCAACTTCTTCACAAAAAAATCTTTTCCTCTCAAAAATTCCATATTTTGTAAATGAAAAAGCATTTTGTCTTACAAAAGTCAATCAGTTTCTATGTTCTCTTTAGATTCTTTTGGGTGATGCCTTCCCTGGGGCAAATTATCTCCCCTGAGGTAATAAAGGCTATTCCTGATGGAGAAGCTGGAAGGAGGAAGACTCCAGACAGCACTAGGAAATCTCTATTAATATTTTCAGATTTTGTCTCAATACACACACACACACACACACACACACACACACAAGCATACACACACACACACACACACACACACACACACACACACACACATATGCATACCTTGGTATATATGCATAGGAAAATGCCCATAAAGAATACAAAATGCTATTTGGGGTGTCACTGGATGGTTGAAAATTTAGGTGATTTTTTTCTTACCTTATGTTTTTTACTACAATTCAAATTTTTATAGTGTGAAAATATTGTTTATTATAAGTTTTTATGGATTTATCTTTCATAAGATAAAATTTTCTCTTTCAATTAAGCAGAGAGCTGGGTGTTAAGGCTGAGAAGCTGGCTTTTGAGTGATATTCAGAACTCTTCTAGGAAGCCAGCATCTGAAGATGGGAGATACCACCAATTGAAGTTTTAATGTAAATATTTTTCAAAAAAAATCATGATCTTTATCTATCTACTGCCATATACACAGAAGGAGAAAAGGAGCATTTAGCTTACTCTTCTTCTATGTCCATCCAAGAATGAATATTCAGATTCTGTATGCTGCTGAGATGATTTGAAATCTCACTCAACTTAAACCTTATCTACAAGGATTTTATGGTTTTCCAATTCATATTATTGAAGTCCAGGAAGTCACAGAACCTTGTGGTTATAGGTCAAAAAATGGCAACAGAAAGATGTAGGTGTTAACATTGTACCAAATATAATGCTGTTTGACCCTGGAAAACATTCACCAAATCATTACAAAATTCCATAATAAAATAAATGTAAAACACGAAATATGCAGAAAATAGAAGATTCTCAATAAAAATTAGTCACTAGGCTGAGAACTCAAAGACCAACAACTACTTGCTCCCACCAACTCTCCTCTGAGTATCATTATGCTGCTACCTTCTACCAGAATGTGATGTTTCCTAACAACAGCAAATGGCCATTTTGTACTCTATCCTTGCAGGAAACCCCTGAAATAAGTCCCTAACACTGCCTGGTCAGACAGACTTGGTCCAGCCCTGAATATAAGCAAATTACTTAGCATTTTTGAAACTTATCTACAAAATAAGAATACTATTACCTACATTCAAGAGTAGCTATACCAGAAATAATCTATAAATAGTACAATACTAACATATAGAAAATGTACCATATGTGACAGTTATTTCTTAGTGATCAATATGAAATGTTGATCTCTTTTAATTCTCTGATCTTAGTGTTATTCTTTATAAATTTTCTAGCTATTATGATTAAGAAAAATAATTTTGTGTCTTCTCAATCATACAGGGGAAATACATTCCCCAATCTAAACATCTACCAACAAGTAGTATGGAATAGAACAACAACAACAACAAAAAAGTCTAAAAATCAAGGAAATATGAGACACAATCGGTAGGTCAAAACTCATTGATTGCTTTTAAAATGTTCATAAAATAAGTTCTTGTATGAAGTGCTTTTAATAGTATTTTCCTTGGCTCTTAAGACAGCATTAAATAAAAGCTGTTCATTATTTCCATCTGAAACAATAATAAATAAAGAAGAAGCTTGTTAACTTTCTACAGCATAACATTATCTTAAAGTAGCAACGACTGTAAAGGGCTGCTCTTCACCTTTTCAACATGAACATTGTCTTATAAAATCAACATAACAATGAAATAATTGTTTTTAAGATCACTAAGTAAACCATTATTTCAACCAATGCTAAGTGTATTTTATGAATACACTTTAGGTAGACTGGCAGCCTCAAAGAGCAGCTTATGACAACCAGCCAATTCAATCCTTTTTTAAGGCAGCTGTATATTTTCTCTAATACAAAGTGGCTGTTTCAACCTTTTAATTTATACTGAATCTTGGCTTTAATGAAAGTTTATCCTGGCAGGAAACCAAACTGCATTTTTAAGGTGTGTTTTAATGTATCTATTCTCTATCTTCAATCTGAAATATAGTAGCTGTGGCAAGAAAAATGGTACAAGCTCCATTATTATTTTTTTTTCTCTCTTTTTGATACTTGCTCTTACTGGAAAATCTTAGTTAAAATATTCAGCATCAGGAAGTATTATCATCTAATTTACTTCCAAGGAAGGTAAAAAATTAAATAATTCAGACCCTAAGTACTTACATTTTCTATCAAAGATAAGTACTATCTAAAAAAGGGGTTGCAATTCTATAATCCTATAAGTGCCAGATACTTTGGCTTGGTGGGCTGTAGGGTTTCAGTCCCAACTACTCAGCTCTGCCATAGGAATATAAAAGCAGCCACAGAGGGGCTTCCCAGGTGGCACAGTGGTTAAGAATCCTCCTGCCAGTGCAGGGGACGTGGGTTCAAGCCCTGGTCCGGGAAGATCCCACCTGTGGCAGAGCAGCTAAGCCTGTGCACCACAACTACTGAGCCTGAGCTCTAGAGCCCGGAAGCCACAACTACTGAAGCTTGCACGCCTAGAGCCTGTGCTCCGCCACAAGAGAAGCCACCACAATGAGAAGACTGTGCAACCGCAATGTAAGGTAGTATCCCCAGCCCCCTCTCCCTCCAAGGGGCAAAGAAACAAAGACCCAATGCAGCCAAAAATAAATAATAAAATAATAAATTCATTAAAAAAAAAAAGCAGCCACAGACAATACATAACTAAGTGGGCATGCCTGTGCTCCAATCAAACTTTATTTACAAAAACGGGGGTAACCAGGATTTGGGCTGCAGCTTGCAGACCCTGGATGTAGAAGATGTATCATATTCAAAATATACAAAATGCAATTCACTGTACAGAATACACAGTGTGGAATTCAAGATTTACCCAGCCCCAAATAACTACTAAGCATATTCTATACCCAAGATTCAGTGTTGGGTGCTCTTAAGGTACAACAATAATGTACGACCAAACTCTTAACCTCTGGAAGCCCATGATTTTCCTGGGAAGCCAAGACTTGAACAGAATAAATTAAGAGTAATATGAGACATTATGTAATGAAGTGCTATATGGATAGGCTTAAATTAAGCTCGGGTCTTTCAGACTCCACTGGGGATACACATTTATTTAATAAATTTCATCTAAATAAAGAGTGAATAACACTATTATCCTTGGAAAAGAAAAATTGGTACTTTATTAGTTAACTTGATATGCAGAATTACCTATTATTCTATATATCTAATTTCTTGATATTTTACAGTAACAGAAATTTTTAAAAATCTATATTTATTCTATGGACCCAACATAGAACCATACAAAATTGAACTTAAAATTGCATTTTAAACTGTTGGGAAAAGATGGAAAATTTTTTTAAAATATTTTATTAATTTATTTATTTGGTTGTACCGGGTCTTAGTTGCAGCACGCATGCGGGTTCTAGTTTCCCAACCAGGGATCGAACCCAAGCCCCCTGCACTGGGAGTGCAGCATCGTAATCACTGGACCACCAGGGAAGTCCCGAGATGGAAATTTTAACATTTAAACTCAGGAAATCCCTGTCAACTTTTCAGAAATTTGTAATTCATCCTTACAAATTAGCTAGTCTAGAGGCCTAAACGTGAGAGAAAACCTTTAGTAAGTATGAAGAATAAAATTTTTTTAAAAAACAAGAAAAAGAAATCTGAGGATATATTCATTCAGCTTGCCATCAGATTTATTGTTAATTTGCAAGGAAATTTTTAGTTAAATTTTGGGGGTTTTTAAGCCTCTTTGAAAAAAGTGTCCAAAATCATATGGGTCTTTCAACTACTGGTCATTGATAAAAATCACTGAGTTTATGAAGAGTATTTAAAGCTACATCTCAGGAGAAGTATTGGCAAGTATGGCAAGAAGTATTGCTGCCAGGGACTTTTGAACAGGACCTGACAAGTTCTTTCTCTGAAGCATAAGGTTGGTATGGCTTATCAAAACAGGAAAAATCCTTAGTAGTCTGTTCTCCATTTTCATCTTCAAAGTACTTACTATACATAACTTGTCCTATCTCCTGCAAAAATGTTTTTTGAATTTACTTTCCTAAAGTAAGTTATAGAGACTTAGAGAATTACAGAGTTAGAGAACTATATCATAGCTTTTAAAAAGGTACTTCTAGGCAGCAGAGCACTGACTAGTTTAAATAATCATCTGAGGATAAACAATGAAAGTGGTCTCAATGTCAAATGGCCTTTTGATGTTTGCCCAGTGCTAACACCTATGCCACCACTCATTTCCCTAGCGTCTCACAACAGCTCTGAACAGTCTTGCCAAGATACTTGTTTGCTTATTTCTTCTGGATGCCCTTCCCAGGATTTTCTGTTCATCCTCCTAATTTGTTGACCCCCAGAGATGAGACTCACCTGTCCGTGGCTCCATTATGCAACACAGGCCACAGAAGATTTGCAGATGGTATGATACTATACATAGAAAATCCTAAAGATGCTACCAGAAAACTACTAGAGGTCATCAATGAATTTGCAGGATACAAAATTAATACACAGAAATCTCTTGCATTTGTATACACTAACAACAAAAGCTCAGAAAGAGAAGTTAAGGAAACAATCCCATTTACCATCATATCAAAAAGAATAAAATACCTAGCTATAAATGTACCTAAGGAGGCAAAAGACCTGTACTCTGAAAACTATAAGATACTGATGAAAGAAATCGAAGATGACACAAACAGATGGAAAGATATACCATGTTTTTGGATTGAAAGAATCAATAATTAATACCCAAGGCAATCTATAGATTCAAAGCAATCTCTACCAAATTACCAATGGCATTTTTCACAGAACTACAACAAAAAATTTCACAATTTGTATGGAAACACAAAAGACCCCAACAGCCAACGCAATCTTGAGAAAGGAAAACAGAGCTGGAGGAATCAGGCTCCCTGACTTCAGACTATACTAGCTTTTCTGTTTGCACTTAATTCTGGAAAAGATACGAACCATCAGTTTTCAACAACTGAAAAAGGAGGGCTAAATTTATCAGTTTCTCATCGAGGTGTGCCAGATATTCCGTGGCTGTTTTACTTTCTCAGATTCTATGAAATATGGTAGCTACCTTGGGTCTGAAGTTTGAGCTCCTGACCCAGAAGTACACGATAGGAATCACCGTGTGCTGTAGCAATGCAAGCTTTTCAAAGTAATCTTTTTCCAAAATAGAAAAGCTGATTCTCACTGGTGACTGATTGTTTTTCCAAATATTTTGTTTTTCCAAATAATATCGAGACAATCCTGAAAATAGTCCCAATACTTACCAACTACAAGCATACCTCAGAGACATTGCAGGTTAGGTTCCAGACCACTGCAATAAAGCAAGTATTACAATAAAGGGAGTCACATGAATCGTTTTGTTTCCCAGAGCATATAAAAGTTATATTTACACTCTACTATAGTCTATTAAATGTGCAATAACATTGTCTAAAAAAACCAATGCACATACTTTAATTAAAAAATACTTTATTGCTAAAAACTGTTAACCATCATCTGAGCCTTCAGCAAGTCGTAATCTTTTTGCAATGGTAACATCAAAGATTGCTGATCACAGATCACCATAACAAATATAATGAAAAATTTTGAAATATTGTGAGAACTACGAAAATATGACACAGAGACATAAAGTGAGCAAATGCTGTTGGAAAAAAATGGCACCAATAGACTTGCTCAACTCAAGGTTGCCAGAAATCTTCAATCTGTAAAAAAAAAATGCAGTGTCTGTGAAGCACAATAAGGTGAAGGGCAACAAAATGAGGTATGCCTGTAGAGTTTTTTATGTATATACCCTTGAAGTTATCAGTATAACTAATTTGAAGGAAATGAAACATCTTGGCTTTATAAATTGTGTTTTTTGGAAGCCAAGTGTCCATGAAAAGTAGTCAGTCATGGAGTATCACAGTAGCAATAGTTAGGTTTTTAGTGCTTCTGTGATGATATAGGCATTGTTCTACATTTTATATTTCTAAATTCGTATCTTTTCTCTCTTTATGACTCCAAATATGCCATCTTCACTCTTCAAAAGAATTTTTTTATGTACAGTGATAGAGATGACAAAATTTGAAGAATAGACATTGCTTCTTGAACAAGTTAGTAAGATTTTTTGAGAGCAAAAATTCACAACTTAAAAATATTTGAAAACAAGTTCTACTAGAAGTCTTGTTTTTCAACGTCTTATTAGAGGAAGTGTTATATAGAGAAAGGAAGGGGGCTGTGGAAGCATAGGTAGAATTTTGAAAAGCAGGTTTCTTCGTTGGTAACAATAACTTTTGGCAAGTTAATAAACATTTTGAACCTCAATTTTCTCACTTGTAAATTTGGAATAAAAATAATCTACCTGACAGGGTTGTTTTAGAGATGAGTAATTTTGGCTAGTGCTTTGCACATAATAGAGGCTCCATAATTGCTACTAATACTATTAGCAACATCTGAAAAATAAAACGTGTAATAGTTGTACCCTGGCCCCTGTCACTTTAGCTGGGTAAAGATATCTCCAAAGCAACCCCCTCTAGGTTTCTGAGGATAAATCGCAAGTGACTTGAAAGCAAAGTGGTCTCCTTCTCCAAAACTCCTCAAAACCATCCTCCAAACTTTACTAGTGAAACTTTTTAGTTAATTGAACTATAAATTTGTTTTCAGAATCGTGAAAGTCCAACCAGAATGACATACAGCTCCTGGTTCCAGCTAGGAGGCAAGCCAAGACAGTAACATCATAGCCAGCTGTGTATATCTAAATTCCAAAGAAGTGTTAGTTATATACTTTTGTATTTACACTTTCAGTGTTGAGATAAATTATTTGTTCTAACTATCCTGAAGAAAAACTGGTACTGGTCTAGCACGAGGGGCTTTGTTATTAATTTATATAATAAGCTGTCAAATCTCAGCATAAAGGTAATTTCTTTTGTAACACATAAGTTAACTTTTTCTATGCACATTTTGAACCCTCTTTATGTAAATACCTGTTCTTACCAGATATATAAATTGGGCTGCAATTTTAGACTTAAAACGATTACCGCCACTCTGCAAGACAAGGCTTTCAGCCTCCTTCTCTATTACTTGTCACAGATGCTGATATTTCACTCTTAAAAGGCCATCCTAGAAGGAAGGAGGCCTGAACTGTACATTGCCTGAGATCGGTAGAGAGACGCTTGCAAGGAGGGTCAACATGGGAAACCTATTGAGAACTCACAACCTAATAAGTGAGCAGTTGCTGCCTCATCTGGAAGGCATTAGCTTAACAAGCTGCTCCTTTAATTTACCTCTTTTTTTTTCCTTTTCAAAATTGATTATGCCTGACAATGAGAACATAAATAAAAAGTAAAACTCTGTGGGGAGACATCACAATCAAAAATGTAAACACACTGAACCTGCGAATGCAAATGTTAGGTACAAACAGTAATGTAAATTAAAGAGTTTTTTGCAAGCTAATAAGTACAAAATGCAGAATTTAATCCCACCAGCGAACTAAAGCAAATGTATATTGCATATTAGACTTCTATGTTGTAAATCATAAGCTAAATATGCAATCAAAATAGATGATCATAATATATGGCACATCTGATTAATGAGTTAAAAGTCCTTAAGTGTCTTTTATTATTTTACTATGTAAACAACAACAATTAAGATTTATTTAATGCTTACTATCAATAGTGTGCTGGAGCTGGGTCACATAGGCTAGTGAGAGCCAGTTGTGCATATCTCTTTCCAATTGAGCATCTAGTGATGTCTTCTTGAGGGTATTTACTCCGTAGTGGAAATATTTATATTATAGAAATTGGCAAGCACTATACATCAGAACTTCTTTTTGGAAAGCCAGTTGTTAACCATTTACCAGCACACCCCTACCTACTACATACCAGGAGCTATTCTAAGCACTTTAACTCTCAAAACAGTCTGATGAGACAGGTTCTATTAATTATCCCTACTAATTTACAATGAGGAAAAAATACACAGAGAGATTAAGAGATTTTTCCCAACTTCAAACAGCCTACAGAGTCATGATCTAAATGGATGCTACCTAATTTCACAGTCTGCACTCAATCACTTCTCTGTGTTACCTTATTTGTCTATGTCAAGTCCAACTTAATGTTTTCATATTTCCAGGGATTTTGGTATTATCCATGTGCTACTGAAATAGAATGTTCACCCACCAGCATTTTAAATTCATTTCATTATAATAAAAATACTGAATATTAAAAATAGCTATTTGCCTTCCCCAGGTGTTATTCTGCTATTAGACAAATTTCCTTAAGCCTTTCGTATTTAATAGAAATTGTAATTGTAAAAAGCAAGGTAGTTCTGGTATGTGTTGACCTCCACTCAGTTCCAAATCAAACAATGAATGAACCATTTACATGCTAATGAACTGCATGTGGAACCAGAAGAACAAAGTAGCATCGTTGCCTCGAAGATACCCTCCATTAAAAGACCAACATTTTCAGAGAATGAGTTTCTATTTGTGCATAGGATGAACAATTTGCTTCCCTGCCAAAGGTAGTAGTATCCACTCTTAACTACTGATGGCTTCTAGCCAGTAATTTTAATAGCCATTCTAATTCTGGAGCTTTCCTTTGGACATCTACTTCATCTGTAACTTCTCAAAGGAATCAAGGTCAAGGCTCACAACACAGGTCATTAAGTTTCATTACTGCATTACAGTATTTTTCCAGAATCTCCATGAAAAGACATCTTCAACAGCAAATTCATACTAGAATAGCTACATAAAGGATGTGAGGGGAATTGGGAAACCAGGATATAGACAGTTTTGGTTTGATAGACTAGTTAAAAAATTATTACAAATGTTGGTCTCATACCTAACTTCTGAACTATAGATTTCTCTATTTAAAAAGAAAATAAAAGATTCCATTCAATAAAAAAAATCTAACAACATGTTTGATCCTTTGAAGAAGAAGAAGAAAAGGACTTGTTTTTACAAGTTCTTAGAGAAAGGAATAAAATAAAGTAATAAAATAAGTGGCATATATATATGTGTATATATATATATATATATATATATATATATATATATATAGAACATGCTTTCTTTGTATGTAAAAGAACAATCTGCAGAAAGATTTATATATATATATATATATATATATATATATATATAGCATGCGTTTCCTCTTTCTTTGGTCAAAAATAAACAGCAGTTTACATCTCACAGAACCATTTACTCTCACTAAAAGTTAATATATAGTGAAGAGTATGCATATAAATCAGTTATCACAAACTAGATAGGAAAAAAATATTTAACCTATGCTAGTTGAATGAATTGCACATTCTGGCTGAACACGTGGACTATGCCACACTGAGACACTTCCAAGTGCATCTGCAGATGTGGACGCTAACTACCTTCTGGAGTACAAGTGCCTAATAGTGTTCTCCTCACCCTCAATGCTGCTTCTTCTAATATGATCACCCGGATGCATACTCCATGTTGCTCTGGGGAGGCTGCACATAGCAGGTCTTCAATAAACATGTATTAAATTGAATTAAATTTAGTATTAGATTTGGGAAACCATCTGATATACAGTGCATTAAAAAATAAATAAAACTTTTGATAAACATTGACACTTGCTTTGGTTCTGTCCTATGGAGATACTCAGAACAAGTTTCTTCACTCTTTTACCTACCGCTCCACAATTTCCTTTTCATCTGTGTTCATCCACAATAGAAGGTGAGCTTTCTAAGGGTGAAGAGCATGTGTGTCATTCTAGTCACTGTATGTGCTTCCCTGTGCATTCCACTTAGTGCTTCATTCATTCATTCATTCATTTATCCCTTTATCCATCCATTCAATAAATCCATGAAGCCTGAAAATATTGAGGACAGTTTGCACATTCCTTCTAAGTCTTCTCTTCACCCAACTGAATACTCTCATTATCTTTTTTATCATTCTTCTTGTGACATGTGTTCTAGCCAATAAAAAGTAGAGGGACAGTGGGAGGACAAGCCAGAGAACGGGAGTAGGAAGAACTATTCCCTCTCTTGTTCTAAGACCTCGCTTCTATTACTGCAATATACATAGCCATTCAAAATAAGTAGATAAATAATTGAGCCTGTTCTGGGAACACAGTCATAGATAAAAAATATACCTAATAATCTGGTAAATTATGGTAAAAAATCACAATGTTACTAAAAAATATGTTAGTGGAAGTATATATACAATGCCATGTGAGAAAACACTTTACCTAAAGTACTGTTCTACTTTTCTAACCTTTAAAAATTTATCAACATTAAAACTCCAAAGACCACGAACTGTTTTCTGGAGATGAAAATAATACCAGCAAAGGCAGTACACCTAAGCTCCTACTTAGCATTTCAGTATTACATTATGATAATCTTTAAAATGCACAACAGAATACTAACTTGATAATCAGCCTTGATCTTTTAACTCCTCTGCATACAATGACTTCAGGGAGCCTGGTGCTTTTCCACTGATAGGTCATTGAATTTTAAAAATAATAGTAATATGACTGAGAACAACTATGCCCTTGAAAGTATTTCTCAGTTCACATTGTGGGGAGGAATCAAGAGAAGGGAGTCCATCACCCACACCTCAGGGAACAATGATCTTCAGAATGCCAACCCTGCACTCTGAGGACTGGAGCCTCCAGCCCCAAACCATGTTGAGTGCTCATCTTTGGATATCAACAGTCACCTTCATTGTTGTTCAGCTTCTCCTCTTGTTAGTCAGACAATTAGTATTCACACCATCTATCTTGGATTTGTAGAAATAATCCCTCAAACATTAGGCAGGCTTCCAGCTGAATCTCTCATGTGAATGCTTTGGCTTAGAGTCAATGAAAGGTGATTTTATGTTATACAACCAGCTCGTGTCAAGTCATTTCAGTGGCACTTCGCTAAAACGTATGAACTTTGAGACACATTTTTTAAAAGCTCTGTGACTGACATGCCCTCACTTGAACAAAGTTCCTTTCCAGATCATGAGGTCTTTCCACTAATGCCTGAAGTCGCATCTTTCTTCTTTGGTCTACATTACCTGGGGGACAAATTGCAAGCAAAAAGGAATTCACTTTAGCAAACCTTGTGACTTCTTTGAATCCACAGAGCCTTCCAGAAACCGGGGCTTT
Organism: Lipotes vexillifer; assembly: GCF_000442215.2. Taxonomy (NCBI): domain Eukaryota; kingdom Metazoa; phylum Chordata; class Mammalia; order Artiodactyla; family Lipotidae; genus Lipotes; species Lipotes vexillifer. The sequence goes on from NW_006777810.1 coordinate 424,253, forward strand.
GTACCAGCTCATTATTATCCGAGCCATGCGGATCCTCCATTGAGCAATTAGGAAATAAAGAGTTTTTTATCCCAGGGAAAAGAGGAATGCAGTGAAATACTCCATGGAAAGAAAGAACACGAAAGTCAGAACTTTGTGGCATTTTAGGTTAGCCAATGAGGAAATCTTGTATTCACTGCACATACATAAAAAGATAGTCATGGATTTAAGCCAGAAATGACGGGAAACTTTTTTTTGCTGCTCTGCTCTCCTCCTGCATTCAGCTACATTATTCACAGCCATTTGCTTTACCCTTTCAGATATGGGGTCACGCTTTCTGCTTAGGACCTATTGTCCAAGGCTTAATCTGTTAGAAGTCACTAAACCTTTTTTCTGTTGCATCATTCAGCACTGGGCTAAATTCTATATAGAGCATTTTGAAGTTAGAGAAGCCATTGAGACAGAGGAAAAAAAACTTTTAAACCACATATGGTGAGAGCTATGGGGTTGGAGCTGAACCAAGTTGGTGGAGTAGAAGGACGTGCTCTTACTCCCTCTTGTGAGAACACCAGAATCACAACTAGCTGCTGGACAATCATCGACAGGAAGACACTGGAACTCATCAAAAAAAGATACCCCACAACCAAAGACAAAGGAGAAGCCACAAAGAGATGGTAGGAGGGGCGCAATCACAGCAAAATCAAATCCCATAACTGCTCGGTGGGTGACTCACAGATTGGAGAACACTTATACCACAGAAGTCCACCCACTGGAGTGAAGGTTCTGAGCCCCACGTCAGGCTTCCCAACCTGCGGGTCTGGCAACGGGAGGAGGAATTCCTAGAGAATCAGACTTTGAAGGCTAGTGGGATTTCATTGCAGGACTTCGACAGGACTGGGGGAAACAGAAACTCCACTCTTGGAGGGCACACACAAAGTAGTCTGTGCATCGGGACCCAGGGGAAGGAGCAGTGACCTCAGGGGAGACTGAACCAGAGCTACCTGCTAGTGTTGGAGGGTCTCCTGCGGAGGCAGGGGGTGGCTGTGGCTCACCGTGGGGACAAGGACACTGGCAGCAGAAGTTCTGGGAAGTACTCCTTGGTGTCAGCCCTCCCAGAGCCTGCCATTATCTCTACCAAAGACCCCAGGTAGGCTCCAGTGTTGGGTTGCCTCAGGCCAAACAACTAACAGGGACGGAACCCAGCCCCACCCATCAGCAGTCAAGAGGATTAAAGTTTTACTGAGCTCTGCCCACCAGAGTAACAGCCGGCTCTACCCACCACCAGTCCCTCCCATCAGGAAACCTGCACAAGCCTCTTAGATAGTCTCATCCACCAGAGGGCAGACAGCAGAAGCAAGAAGAACTACAATCCTACAGCCTGTGGAACAAAAAACACATTCACAGAAAGATAGACAAGACGAAAAGGCAGAGGGCTATGTACCAGTTGAAGGAACAAGATGAAACCCAAGAAAAACGAATAAATGAAGTGGAGATAGGCAACCTTCCAGAAAAAGAATTCAGAATAATGATAGTGAAGATGATCCAGGACCTCAGAAAGACAATGGAGGCAAAGATGGAGAAGATGCAAGAAATGTTTAACAGAGACCTAGAAGAATTAAAGAAAAAACAAACAGAGGTGAACAATACAATAACTGAAATTAAAACTACACTAGAAGGAACCAATAGCAGAATAACTGATGCAGAAGAAAGGATAAGTGACCTGGAAGACAGAATGGTGGAATTCACTGCTGTGGAACAGAATAAAGAAAAAAGAATGAAAAGAAATGAAGACAGCCTAAGAGACCTCTGGGACAACATTAAATGCAACAACATTCGCATTATAGGGGTCCCAGAAGGAGAAGAGAGAGAGAAAGGACCTGAGAAAATATCTGAAGAGATTATAGTTGAAAACTTCCCTAATATGGGAAAGGAAATAGCCACCCAAGTCCAAGAAGTGCAGTGATTCCCATACAGGAGAAACATGCTGAGACACATAGTAATCAAACTGGCAAAAATTAAACACAAAGAAACATTATTGAAAGCAGCAAGGGAAAAACGACAAATAACATACAAGGGAACTCCCATAACGTTAAGAGCCGATTTCTCAGCAGAAACTCTACAAGCCAGAAGGGAATGGCATGATATACTTAAAGTAATGAAAGGGAAGAACATACAACCAAGATTACACTACCCAGCAAGGATCTCATTCAGAATCCATGCAGAAAAAGCTTTTGACAGAATTAAACACCCATTTATGATAAAAACTCTCCAGAAAGTGGGCATAGAGGAAACCTACCTCAACATAATAAAGGCCATATACGACAACCCCACCACAAACATCATTCTCAATGGTGAAAAACTGAAAGCATTTCCTCTAAGGTCAGGAACAAGACAAGGATGTCCACTCTCACCACTACTATTCAAGATAGTTTTGGAAGTCCTAGCCATGGCAATCAGAGAAGAAAAAGAAATAAAAGGAATACAAATTGGAAGAGAAGAAGTAAAACTGTCACTGTTTGCAGATGACATGATACTATACATAGAGAATCCCAAAGATGCCACCAGAAAACTACTAGAGCTAGTCAATGGATCTGGTAAAGTTGCAGGATACAAAATTAATGCACAGAAATCTCTTGCATTCCTATACACTAATGATGAAAAATTGGAAAGAGAAATTAAGGAAATACTCCCATTTACCATTGCAACAAAAAGAATAAAATACCTAGGAATAAACCTACCTAGGGAGACAAAAGACCTGTATGCAGAAAAATATAAGACACTGATGAAAGAAATTAAAGATGATATAAACAGATGGAGAGATATACCAAGTTCTTGGATTGGAAGAATCAATATTGTGGAAATGACTATACTACCCAAAGCCATCTACAGATTCAATGCAATCCCTATCAAATTACCAATGGCATTTTTTACATAAGTTGAACAAAAAAAATCTTAAAATTTGTATGGAGACACAAAAGACCCCAAATAGCCAAAGCAGTCTTGAGGGAAAAAAACGGAGCTGGAGGAATCAGACTCCCTGACTTCAGACTATACTACAAAGCTACAGTGATCATGACAATATGGTACTGGCACAAAAACAGAAATATAGATCAATGGAACAGGGTAGAAAGCCCAGAGATAAACCCACACACCTATGATCAACTAATCTATGACAAAGGGAGGTAAGGATACACAGTGAAGAAAAGACAGTCTCTTCAATAAGTGGTGCTCGGAAAACTGAACAGCTACATGTAAAAGAATGAAATTAGAACACTCCCTAACACCATACCCAAAAATAAACTCAATATGGATTAGAGACCTAAATGTAAGACCAGACATTATAAAACTCTTAGAGGAAAACATAGGAAGAACACTCTTTGACATAAATCACAGCAAGATCTTTTTTGATCTACCTCTAGAGTAATGGAAATAAAAACAAAAATAAACAAAGGGGGACCTAATGAAACTTAAAAGCTTTTGCAAAGCAGAGAAAACTACAAAAAAGTCGAAGACAACCCTCAGAATGGGAGAAAATATTTGCAAACAAATCAACTGACAAAGGATTAATCTCCAAAATATATAAACAGCTCATGCAGCTCAATATTTAAAAAAAACAAACAACCGAATCCAAAACTGGGCAGAAGACCTAAATAGACATTTCTCCAAAGAAGACATACAGATGGCCAAGAAGCAGATGAAAAGCTGCTCAACATCACTAATTATTAGAGAAATGCAAATCAAAACTACAATGAGGTATCACCTCACACCAGTTAGAATGGGCATCATCAGAAAATCTACAAACAACAAATGCTGGAGAGGGTGTGGAGAAAAGGGAACCCTCTTGCACTGTTGGTGGGAGTGTAAATTGTTACAGCCACTACAGAACACAGTATGGAGATTCCTTAAAAAACTAAAAATAGAATTATCATATGACCCAGCAATCCCACTACTGGGCATATACCCAGCGAAAACCATAATTCAAAAAGACACATGCACCCCAATATTCATTGCAGCACTATTTACAACAGCCAGGACATGGGAGCAACCTAAATGCCCATCGACAGACAAATGGATAAAGAAGATATGGTACATGTATACAATGGAATATTACCCAGCCATAAAAAGGAATGAAATTGAGTTATTTGTAGAGACGTGGATGGATCTAGAGACTGTCATACAGAGTGAAGTAAGACAGAAAGAGAAAAACAAATATCATATATTAATGCATATATGTGGAACCTAGAAAAATGATACGCATGAACTGGTCTGCAGGGCAGAAATAGAGACAGGTTGTAGAGAACAAACGTATGGACACCAAGGTGGGGTGGTGGTGGTGGGATGAACTGGAAGATTGGGATTGACATACATACACTAATATGTATTAAATGGATAACTAATAAGAACCTACTGTAAAAAAAAATAAATTAAATTAAAAAATTTTTTAAAAGCCATTGGTACACAACTATTTAATAAACAGCAGACTTTACTCAGAAAAAAATAAAAAAGGTAAGGACACTGGCTCATGATTTCTCACCACATTGCCCCCAAAATCCAGCACACTTCCTGAAACATAGAAAAGTGCTCAATTAATATTACTTAGGTGAATGAATGAGTGAATAAATGAGTATGTCTCTGTGTATGGGTTTATGCAGTCTGTATCTATAAATAATATTTCCAAAGACTTAGCATGAAGAAAATTCTTTAAAAATATTACCTGAATGCAAACTAAAATATAAAGTAATAGTCTCCAGCAGCCATGAAATCACAAGTGACTAAAGATCCGAATTTATTCATTCCTAGGGTGATTTTACATCCAAATTTACTTGAAATGGTCCCAGGTTTTTGTCCTGGCATAATTTTTCAGGACACCATCTTTCTCAAAATTATTCCAATTTGACCAACAAATTGTATGGTTACCTTACTTGTCATAAAGGGAATTCTTGGGTTCTAACTGTGGGTCACTGTGAAATGCATGCTGCACCATGAGACAGAGCTATTTCAGGGTTCCAATTTTAGACATCTGTTTTCTCTCTAGATCTCTATGGAAACTGAAGGTATAATGACAATCTCGTAAAATATAAAAATACAAGAATTTTGGAGCATCTTGTTGACCTTAGAGAAGAATTATCAAGTAGGATAAATATCAAATGTGGTGCATTCTGTCTTAAATATTTCAATTCCTACACAAGCCATTACATTATGTGTAGCTTCTCAACTGCAATTTGACAGGCCATGCTTTATCTTTTTATCTCACTGTTATATTCAGTTTTTCTCTGCACTTTAGCAGCTGCAGTGTGTTCCCTACCAGAGCTGGCCCTATTCAATGTTAAGTTGCTCAGGGCAGAGATGGAAATGACCTATTGGGCCGTTAAGTCCAAAGAGTAATGAACACTTTGCTAAGAACTTTAATAATGTGCTTTCTTCAGCAAAATCTGGATGCAATTCCAACAGAGTTTTCAATTGTTTAAGTAACAGATAATAACAAATTTTATTTGATGTATAGTAAATATTTCTTGAAAAAGGAATGAATAAACTAATGCATGTACAGAGTCAACTCCTTTTTATAATAACCCTTCCAAATAGTATTTCAAATCAATAAGATACACCTTCTTTATGTCAGTAAAATGACATGAGAAATGTAGAGGAATGAAGTATTATCCACCTCAACTCTTCTACTTTGAAACTTGGATCTACAACAGAAAAATCAATTTGAGAATATAACTGAAAAACACAGGTGCAAGACATATTCTTGCCACCTTTTTCAACTCCTAATGAAAGTCAATGAAACTTCTAATGTAAGTCATGCATTATGAATCCTGTCTTTAGATTTCCCTTAAACTTGTTGCTAACAAAACACATATCAACAGCACAAATTATTCATAGATAATTGGGATACATTATTAAAAAGCCTTAAAACACCTGTCTTTTTTATTTTAAGGTATTTACTAAAATAACAGTGTAAATATTCATACTCCTAAAAGGAGTGCGTGGATCTGGCTAGCATCAAAGAGGGACCTTGAAACATACAGGAGCTTGTGAAACTCTAAATGTGTGCACACAAGACTCTTACAGCAACAGAATATGGTGATAGTCTGCATTGGGTCCTTATTCCCCAAATGTGTCTAATTCAAAGTTGAATGGTGCTACTGATAAAGCGTGGGGAGCAGGTGTCTCTAGAGCAGCTCAGAGCTTGGTTGGCACAAGCTGGATCGGATCAAGGGGTTCCAGACCTGGAGCAAGACATGCCTGCTTGATGGGCATGGTAAACCCAAATTCAGAGCACAAGAAGCAGCTGGGCCAGAGAGGCAAGCCTGTCAGTGGTCTTCAGGAAGAAACCGAGGAGCAGACATTCAGCAGAATTCAGTTGGCATTCTTTCCCTCATTTATTCATTTATTAACAAGTATCTATTGAATATCCATAATATATCAGGCACTGTGTCGGTATAATAGTGAGTGAAGCAAACACAATTCCTATCCTCATGGAACTTACAGTCCAGAAGAGGAGACAGGCAATTAATTAAAGAATCCCACCAATATATGTATAAACATGAAATGAGATAGGAGCTCTGAAGGAAAAGGACATAATTAAATGAGAATCTATAACAAAAGTCCCTGGCCTAGACAACCGGGTAGGAAATGGAGTAAATGAAGCCTGATCAATAAGATCAGGAGGATCATGAGGAGATAACTAAGCACATAGTTGGGGGTGAGGAGGTTTAGCATGAATCACATTCCAGCTGGAGAGAACAGCATGTGCAAAGATCCTGTGGCAGGAGGGAGCATGATGCACTCACAAAACAAACATGGAATACTGGAAGTGAGGGGAAGCATGGCCAGCCTGAAGAGAGAAGCAGACATTAGGAAATATGAAGAATGTGGTCTTGCCCCTTCCCCAAAATGGGAAAGGAGTTGACATCCAGGAGCTGCTACAGCAGCTGGGATATGAGAAGATGTTTTCCTGGAAGGCACAAATTTCACTTCCTGTAGACTAGCTGGCAATTTAATCACAACCTAGACAATTACTTCTATGAAGAAATGAGAAACAAATCAGATCCAATTTTGTTACTAGCCTATTTTTGAAATAACATTGCTCACTACAGCCATGCAGTAGAGAGATAGGATAGCTTCTCTTTACTTCAAAATCAGACTGAATGTGTCCAAATCATGGCTCTGCCACTTCTCTGATGTGTAACCTTGATTAGTTCACCTAATTTGTACTTCTGTTTTCTTAAATTTCAAATGGAGAAATATTATTCTCTACCTCATAGAATTAATACATTTTCTATATGTAAAACACTTGTAAGAGTGCCAGACCCTTAAACATTAAGCATGCAATAAAAATTAGTCATTTTTGCACCGGGCCCATGCACACATCCATCCCTGAGTTGCTGTCACAGTGAGCTGCAAATAGCTCACAGCTGTGCCTCTCCAGAAAATTGCCTTCAGGGGACAGGAGCCAACTCACCAAGAAATGTTACATCCTGCAGCCAATTTTGACTGATACAGTATACACAGCCTGACCCACCCCCAAAGTGTGACAACTAAGTGATGCCAGTCATGCCCTAAAGCTCCCTGCAGGATCAGGCTGAGACCACATGTGTACCTGGCTTCTTCCCCTACCCCTTCCTGCTTCCCTCATCTGCCTTCCAGGTTTCTTCCAAGAGCATTCTCAATAAATCACCCTCTCAGGCTCTGCTTCTTGGGAACTCAACCCAAAACGGTTCTAATAATTACTGTGTTGATCTACTCACTCTCTGAGACGTCACATTCCTTTTTTTTTTTTGCCAGACTAAGAACCCAGCTCAGTTGACTTCCAAAAACAATAGGTCTTTGTTATCTAATACCACACTTAGTGCTCAATTAGCACCTTTTACAGTTTTCTCTCGGTTGTATATTTATTGGTTTACTCTTTTGACAGTAAGCCCCACCAGGCTATAAACTTCATAATGGCAAATATTGTGTTATTCAGCTTTTACCCCACAGGACACATATAATAAGGACTAAGCAATTCAGCTTGATCCACTTGATTACAAAGTGCGGGGTTGTGCAATACCCAGAATTATGACATCACTGTCAGCAGCAAATCTCCAGTGGAAAGAAACAATCTGAGTGCACTTTCACTTTGGAGAGTAACCCAGGCTAACTCAACTGACACTTATCCTATTCCAAGCTTCTGGCTCATCCATTCACTTGCACACAAAGTTTTCTAATGCTTCCTTTTGGTTGTTTCTGCCTCATTCCTATACTCTTTACAACAGACTTTAAAATCCTTGATGCTGTAGCATGCTGGGAATGAATCAGGTAAGAAACTGACCATTAAGAAGCCTTTTGGTATGAACAAAATGACTTAGCACAAAATCTCTCTTTAGTCATTGTATCCTTGCAATGCCACTTAAAACACCATTTGACACACTAACATATTTGACACTGCTGCCCAACAGAGGCAAAAATATTCACAGGGTAATTTTGGAACAGACAACTGACACCCCATTATTTCTCAATGTAGGCCCAACAAATATTAACGGGGAATTTTAAATGAGGAGGTATTCGCAAATGAAGCAGTTGCCTGATGGAGTCTTATATCTGATGAAATGACTGGAAGAGAAGCATAAACACAGAAAATTCAGTCAGTCAGCTCCCAGATGATTGGGAATAGACTGCATATGCATGGTCTTATTTACATACAGCATTCTCCCAGCTGCAAATGCGAGATATGAATCTATAATACTCATCTGCTCTATCCACACGTGTGTGCAAATGGAATATCTGATGCAATAAAATAAATTGCACTGTCATAATCAACACATTTATATTCATGCTTCTCCTTTTTATTCATCCCAAGTGCTAGTCACCAGGAGGCACTAGGCAGGACTTTCAACATCCTAAGGCTTGTTTTTCTCTGTAAAATAGGGATAAAACCCATTTAGTCACCAAGTCTAAATATCCTGCAGATCGTTGATAAGTGAAGAGAAAAATATGCCAAATTGAGCATTTTTCTTTTTTAACTTCAATGAAAATGAGCAGCACCCTCAATGCCAAAAAGAACAGACTGGAAAGAATTTAGGTTGAAAGTTGATTTAAGCAAACAATTTAAATTGGACTGTCTGGTCTACAAAATATGAATAAGAAACACAAACATGGTCATATTTTTCTCACTCCAAGAAATGACAAAAAAAAAAACTGGGCAAATGCTATGGCTTTATTTTCAACTAACAAGGGAATAGTTGCTCATCCATAGATAAGACATTCCTTAATTTGCTGTTTACACATACACATACATTGACAAGAAGCTAGAATATATAGCACTTTGTCTCTGAGAGAGGAGTTCACAGGACAAATTTTAGTAAATAATTTTGAGCGCAATACGAACTATGCTCCATTTTCCTCCCCGCTAAAAATGTCATAATAAAACAATGAAAAACACTCTTTTCTCCTAATTAGGGAACACATGCTGTCTCTGCAGTGATCACAGGTCTCATTAGGGCCTGATGAGGTTTTGCTATCAATCACATTAAGTAGAGACTATATATAGTCCCATGTGTATCATGTGTTTGCATCTTTTAGAAGCTGTTGCAGTTAAAGTCTTTGACTGCAATCTGATTTGTAGAAATTTGTGTTAGCACTAGAAATGTGATTTATTTTTTCCTGAAGGTGTCGGGCGTGGGAACAGGGGTAAGATGTGTTAGGCAGTGGTGAGCTAAAATAAGGCAGTAAGAGAGTCTTACAATATATTTTCTATAGAAAATCCACCATGAAAAACTCAGTGTGATGTTAAAGCATTTACAAATAACTACGAAGGATCTCTAACATGCTTTCTCCGCTAATTGTCTTCCTGCTCCATAAAGGAGAAAATAAGCAAAGGTTTTAATAACCTATATCGATCACCTATTCTGTGTTTTCCTTGTTGATTTTCTATCATACTTACACTAGTAAAGTGAAGTGAAGAATGAAAGGCATTATCTACAACGATCATCAAACTCATTTTGCTGGTAAACTAAGCAAAAGAACCAAAGCAAAGAGCTAAGCAAAAGAACCAAATATGTTTAAACAACTTGTTGAAAATTTTAGTCCACTGTCATAAGTAAATACAGTCTAGTGCACGTATTTTAATCTAAGAGATTCTCAGAAGCACATTCCGAACATATTTTAGATACTTTTTAGATTATAAATAGAATTCTAAATGTATTAATCTGACTTTCATGTTAAATGTAAGTTTCTAGGAAGTAGGAGCTTTAACTTTTTTCAACTTTGTGTTTTTGAAAGTACTCACTATAGTTTTCTTTCTTTTTCATTAAGTGAATGAAGGCTGTATGTGGTAAGTGCTGAAAAAATGTTTATTGAAGTAAAAAAATATTTCACCATATGTGGCAGACACATCCTAGTGTGACCTCAATGATTCCCATCTCCTAATGTACACACTGCCCTCCCCTTGGGTGCAAGTGGGTCCTGTGACTTGCTTCTAATCAATAGACTATGCAAAAGTGATAGCATGTTACTCCCATGATTAGGTTAAATTTTATAAGACTCCATTTGAGCAGACTGGAGGGACAGACTCCTTGCTAGCCTGTTGTGTTTCACAGCTATTTTGAAATCCATGGAGCAAGAAACTACAGGTAACCTCTAGGACCTGGGTGGACTCCAGCCCATGCCAGCAAAGTACCAGTGTCCTTCATATACGGTTACTGCAAACCACCAAACGTAACATGACTTTTATAATTTGAAAAACAGCTTAGGACTAAAAAACTGTCTTACTGTAAAGTTAAATTATTCTTGACCTTTCTCAAGAAATAAATCATAGAATTTTTAGAGTTTAGGCTCCAGAGGTTGCAAACACATGCTCACAAGATAGGGAATATAAATGAGCAAAGCAGAAAACTGTTGTAGGAAAACACAGTAGTGCAAGGGCTGCATAAATGGCAACTATTATTAAGCCTCAGTGTTAGAGGAATCTAATAAGGAGCACGAGGACTGTGGCACACTGGAGAGCACACAGCATCATCTAAATGGTTCAGCA
>NW_006777810.1:435267-447794 GCF_000442215.2 Lipotes vexillifer
TCAGCAGCTTCTTGCCTTCAGATGATCATTGGTCCCAGTATCTTGGTCCCTAGATCTTGTAATGTTTTTTTCAAAAGATACCAAAAACATGAATTATTATTAGGAAGAAAATCACCTGTTCCCTAAACACTGAAAAACTAATTATTATGTTTCTAAGGCCTTCCTTGATAATGAGGTGCTGGTCAAATAACATATGCCCTCTGTTTTGACCCAAGCCCTTATTTTAGATCTGAAGAAATAAAGATCCAATATGCGTAAGTTATCTGTGAAAGATAGAAAACTTGGTAATTATAAGTCCAGCTCATGCACCTGGAAACTGCAATATGAAATTAGAAATTAAGAATTCACATGCAATCCTTTTTTAATATAAATTATTAATTTTTGTCAATTGACTGAATGAAACAAGGTACCGAATGTTTTATAGTGGAAATGACATGGCTATGAGGTTTAAGGACTCTTTTTTTTTCTTTATTTAGACATTCAAAAGACATAGGCAAAATAAATGCAAAATCCACTCAGTCTAGGCATGACAAATCACTATTTACCACTCATGTGCAACGTTAACATTGTTTTAAATATTCATACACTCCAGAGTGAGGCTGCCAGCTTCTCCTTTGTCTGAATCACACTGCCTTCCATTAACAGAGTGAATGTCAAATCATAGCTGGGCTTCTTGGGATACAGCCAATGAGAGGATTCACAGTGAAGGTATTCCTCCCCAGGGTTCACAAGAAATAATGGGGCAAAAGAAACCTTGCAGCCTGTCTCAGGGTACAGAGCCACTCAAGCTTTCACTGAGCTCCAGCTTTGATTTATGAGTTGGTGGCATATGGCTCAGATTTCAGTAGGTCTGATCATTTCAGTGATAATTGCCTAGGTGTGAAAGTGTGGATGATCGATAACATTATTGTGTCCTGGATGGTCAATGGGTATAGACATTCATATGATTTATAACTCAGGCAAACTGAGTGGCATATACACTCAGAGTGCCTAATAATGTGGAAGATTAAAAAATGTAAGAGGTGTATGAGGAGCTGCTTTTCCTTTTCAGGAAGTCAATGGATTTTCAGATGTGTATTATATAACTGTGCTTATTTAGTATAATATTAAAACGTTTGAAAATTCAATTTAGTCATTATTTACATAAATTGAGGGAGTGGTAATACAGTTTAAATAGTGACTAAAAATAAGCATTGGGTTTGGCTTTGAGGGACATTACAGAATTTTCCACTCATCACACGTACTCTGCTAAAACTCTTATTGCAGGGATGAATCACTCAGTCGCTTTAGAGAGAAAGGGGAGGCATCGGGAAAATAGCCAAACATGTCTTAATTTGATTGGTTGACACCTCCATTCATTTAAAAAAAAAAAGATCAGGGGCTATTGACATGTCCTCTGGAGAAACTCTCCATTTCATTCAAATTTCTGGTCCCTTAGCAGAACATCCCCCACACCCCACAGCCCCACACAAAATAAATAAATAGCACTTTTCTTTTATGTTAAGAAAGATTTATAAAAGTAATGCGTACACAAGGTTCTAAACAAAAGCGAAAACTAGTAGAGAAAGCCTTACTTAGAAAGGTAATGAATAACTGTAATACTTTTTCTATCCCCTATTTCTGCTGGCAAAAGAAAAACAGTTTTAACTCTGCTAATTGTTTGTGTTTTGGTTGTAAAGTTGATAATCTACAAATCCTAAAAGAAAACCTTACACCATTATTTCTAGGTGTATTAACTCTCACATATAACTTACTGACTTTCTGCAATGATAAATGAGGATAAAACTAACTCCCTAGTGGGACCACTCTGGTTCATAACTGAGTAGGGGCGTTCAATCCTCATTCTATTTCTCTTTGTGGGGTAACAGTTCAAACCTTAGAGGAAAAACGTTCAAATAGTAGCTTAATTTTCTTCACCGAATGTCTTTTATCTCATTGCCAAGGGCTCTGCTACTCTAGGCATCAGTGATTTGGGATTCTACAGAGGTATTTGAATACTGAAACCAAAAAATATGATTGAAGATATGGGCTGGCAAGTCAATTACAACTATTACATTCTCCTTCCTTCTGTCTGTCCTAGTTTGAACACCAAGCAACCCATTCTAGGAAATGTTTTAAGGATTCCGTGATCTATAACTTTAAATGATGCATTTTAGTTATAGACTTTCATGATCTCTATATCTTCTTGATTTCTTAGTTTCTTATTCATTTCATCTTCGCTCTTTCACTGCCCATGGTTTAGGTTACCCTTTTAGTTATTCTGCCTATTAGGCCAACTTTCCTCTGCCTCATTATTCAGCCATTTGGTTATTGTCAACCAAATTATTCTATCTACTATAAACCCACTTCATTTCTATCCACACATTTATACATGATATAGCAGAAAGCACTGACCACCAGGAACTAATAACCTGATTTCCACTTCTCGATTTGAATGTGGGCCTGGGACACATCTAGAAAAAGAGGGAGTTGAATTAAATGAACCCTAGGCCCTGAGTATCTGCCCTACTTGATGCATGCAGTGGTTAGTGTCATGGTTCTCAGAGCTGACATTTAGTCCATATACACCACTGTGGCCATGCCAGTTATTTAGCCAGCTTCTGTTCTGATTAATCAATGCTCAATAAGAATAATTTATTTACCCAAGAAATATTTATTGAGTTCTTATTCAGAGCAACGTAACTGCTAGGCCTGAATTTTTATTGAATAAAATATATATTCTAACTCAGAGTCCTGGCTCTGCTGGCAACCTAATGTGTGACTTTGGCCTAGCCATTTAAAATATCTGGGTTTCAATTTCCTCATTAGCAAAATGGGGGATACTCAAAGCCCTTTTTTGTTCAGTTGATCTATGAGTCATTTATGATTACACTGATCGGTATAATTCACTTTTTAAAGTTACAAGTAAAGGAAATAAGTAATATTTTATAAAAGCATGTAAGTTAGTTTTACATTATAAATAAAAAAGAATAAGCCAAATTCATGGGGGAAAGTCAGTACAGCCATTTACTCTCTCAATAAATGTCTAATTATTTATATAATCTCATTTTCCAGTTTCTAGCCATATTTATATCCTCAGTTGTGATGGGAATTTTAGTCTTGAGGAGAGATCTTGCTTTGACAGAGCAAAATATAAATCACGATCTAGGAAATAAATAATTCCCTTGGACTCTGCCAACAACAGTTCTACTTCTTCAAAGCTCCAGTCAGGTTCAAACTCCTCAGCAAACAGATAAGCATATACTTTGTTCCAGGTCTGTGTGAGCTACCTGGCACACCAAAATGTGTGAGAAATTATCACCACCTTCAAATAGCTTAAAATGCAGTCGTGTGACAAGTAGAAAACTCTAAAATGACTGTAAGTGGACATGGCCTGGGGAGTCCCTACGTCAGTAGCCTTGCAGGAGCCACCACTGTGGGGTTTCACAGAGAAGGGCTGCCAAAGGAGATGGGATGTAAATGTGCTTGATTTTTTTTTTAAATCAGAAGAGAACATATACACAGACAATAATATATACACATATACGTATATTATTTTGATTAAAAATCAAAAGCTAATATGTACATATAGATCATATATATGTACAAGACATATATATGTGTGTGTTTATAGGTGTATGTATGTAGGGTGAGTGAGAGTGAAAAGAAATGAGGACCCATTCTAATCATTATTCTCTTTCTTTTTTTTTTTTTTTTTTTTTTTTTCACACACAATAGAATCTGCACACTACTTGGAAACTTTTTAAACTTTACATGTGCTTACATGTGTATTTCTTGCTTATAATTTTATGTCTGATATACCTTCTTATATCTTTCTTTTTAAGTGAATACAGTGATAATATTAATGTAGTATGCGGGCCTCTCACTGTTGTGGCCTCTCCCGTTGCGGAGCACAGGCTCCGGACGCGCAGGCTCAGCGGCCATGGCTCACGGGCCCAGCCGCTCCGCGGCATGTGGGATCTTCCCGGACCGGGGCACGAACCCGCATCCCCTGCATCGGCAGGCGGACTCCCAACCACTGCGCCACCAGGGAAGCCCCATTCTAATCATTAGATTGAAAGAGCTAATATATATAAAGTGCTTAGAACATGCCTAGCATATAGTAAGGGCCATAAATGGATGAGCTATCAGGTTATAGGAACATTCTAATGTTGAGAAAGGCCACTGCACCTGTGAGAGTAACAAATGTTTACTGGGCTTCCTCAGACCCCCAAGCCCTGACTCTCACCCCTTCCTCCTGGCACATTTGCCTAGCAGAACCCCACTGGATAGGCTGGCTCCTTCGGAACATGGGGTGAGCATACGACACAACTAGGCCAATCAAAGTGTCTCGCCTGCTTTGCCATTTCTGTTGATCTTGTGCCTGATCTTGCCTCTGGATTTTTCTCAAATCTGTCACTCCCTCACTTCGGCCTACAGTGCAAAAGTACCAAGATTTTTCATGCAAAAAGAAAAAAAGATCATCTATGGGAAGAGATGTTATTGCCATACAGGAGATAATATCTTTGAACAAATTAAATAAGCACCAGAGAATAGAGTAACTAGGGATTTGTAGGACTTTAAAATATTTTAACCTCAAAAAATATCTATAATCATGCTTTTAACATAAAACCTGTGAAATGAATTTTGAAATTTATGAATAATATTTATTTTTCTTGTGAAAATTTTCTTGGAATTGTAATAGTATACAGTTTCTGACTTGTGTCTTTTAAAAGCTAGTTGCAGAAGGGATTTCACTCTCATGTGAAAGCCTAGCATTTGCTTAATTTAAATGTATATATTCTTTGCAAACTCTCCTTAACAAATTCTTTTATAGTACATGTCTCTTGAAAAAGTGCAGTATTACTTGTCAGAAGATAAAACCCTCTTGCTCTATCCTTTGTTTTTTTCTAATCATCAATATAAGGAATTAGTAATCTTGCTTAAAATTTTTTTCTGAAAGAAAATGATGCTTTTACAATCTTGAATCTGATAATAGCACAAAAAACTAGTCTTTCCTAACTTATAAGGAAAGACAGAAGGAGAAGTATTTTTACGTTGTAAAGAACAAAGACCCTTGGGCTTCCCTGGTGGCACAGTGGTTAAGAATCCACCTGCCATTGCAGGGGACATGGGTTCGAGCCCTGGTACGGGAAGATCCCACATGCCACGGAGCAACTAAGCCCGTGCGCCACAACTACTGAGCCTGCGCTCTGGAGCCTGCGAGCCACAACTACTGAGCCCGCGTGCCACAACTACTGAAGCCCACACACCTAGAGCCCGAGATCTGCAACACGAGAAGCCACCACAATCAGAAGCCCACGCACCGCGACGAAGAGTAGCCCCCACTCGCCGAAACTAGAGAATGACCAAGCACAGCAACAAAGACCCAATGCAGCCAAATATAAATAAATTAAATAAATTAATTCAAAAAAAAAAGAACAAAGACCTCAGAAATACTGTCTTTCATGGGACAAATCTCAAAACGTTTCAAGAAGCAATTAAGCAAGGTATGCTTGACTATGCTGTGCTCTGAAAATGCCGAATTAAAATATCCATGGCATATTCCCATGTCATTGCAGGTGAAGGCTGCTGCTTCTTTTCTAATTAAGTATCCTCTATCAATAAGCTTTCAGCCAAAAGTAATAGTCCTTTCTCTAGCCGCAGATGTTCAGCAATAGGCATTATCTGAGTCAGTAGGGAAGCTGTTCACCAGATTTTAGAGAGAGATGAATATTATAATAAAAACCTGTCAGTCCTGCAGTCACAATTTCAGTTCAGCCCTGACCCATAAGCACGAAATCTACCTGCAGTGTCTTGGTTCCCCTCTGGCTTCTTTCTCAGACTTGGACTGTTTTTGCATACTATTTCCACTACTATTTGCATTAACCAGTTCATTTCTGGGGAAGAAGCAAGCTTAACACTGAAGTCCCTTCATGTTTGGTCTCTGTCTTCAATTGCTTTATGGTACAGCTATACTGGTATCCTGTGCTGTTAATTATGTAGAGTTTGTTAAGTGATTTTATAGCTGTTAATTTGATAAGCATATTATTAGTTTTTATAGCCATGTAACTAACCCATGCAGGATTTACAGAGGGGGAAATAAAGACAAAGGAAAACGAATGCATTAAAAGAATGAAAAATAGATGTAGAATTATACCCTTGAATTAGGAGATTACTGACTAGACCAGAACAAAACTGTTGGTAAACTGAAAGGATATGGTAGGACCTTGTTGTAGTTACTGCTATGAAAAAACTCAGAAAGAATATCCAAAGTGATCTGAATAAATCAGCAGTGATCCATGGCAAGCTCAACAACCAAAAAAAAAAAAAACGAGAACAGTCAAGTCCTACTTGTAAGGTGCTTTTCAGCCCTCACCAGCTAATACACTGGGCCCCAGACCCCAAAGAAAAGCAATGATTCTGATGTTTACAATGGATCATCAGAACACAGGCTGGTGGCTTTACGCTGAATACCTTTTAGTTTGTGAAAATCTGGGGAGCTGGCCTGAGGCTTTATCACCAAATCTGATAAGGGGATGCTTTTCTGCATTTCCCTCCCAGATTTTCTGAATTTGCAAAAGTCATTCACCCTCTGTTTCTCCAACTGCACATCAGGGAAATAGCAGCAGCCACCAACCCAATCATGGGGATATATGAGTTTTTAATGAGACAATATTTATGTAGTGCTTTGAGCTTCTAGGGAAACTCTGCTATATAAATACTAACTATTCTCAGGGTAATATTAGCACAGTCTATTGAATAAAATGAGGGCTCTTATTAGAGATAGCTAACAAAGAAAAATGGTCCTTAGCAAAAGAGAAAAAGGCTATCGGGGATTACCCCTGAAAACATCAATCTGTCCTGTTTCTCATATTTCTGTCTTAGTATGAATGATGAGTGGAAAGTAGGTAAGAACAGATGCAATTCAGAGACAACTCACCAGACCCGGGAGCACATTTACATCTAGGAATTTACTTTGGATTTGACCTCTCAACAAAGAAAGAGGGGAGCTTCCCTGGTGGCGCAGTGGTTGGGAGTCCGCCTGCCGATGCAGGAGACACAGGTTCGTGCCCCGGTCCAGGAAGATCCCACATGCCGCGGAGCTGCTGGGCCCGTGAGCCATGGCCACTGAGCCTGCGCGTCTGGAGCCTGTGCTCCGCAACGGGAGAGGCCACAACAGTGAGAGGCCCGCGGACTTCAAAAAAAAAAAAAAAAAAAAAAAAAAAAAAGAAAGGGACTTTGAGGCTTCTTATTTAAAATATAAGTAAATTAGTAAATAAATAGATAAACAAGCACAAAAATACAATGGGAGAGGACTTCCCTAGTGGCACAGTGGTTAAGAATCCGCCTGCCAATTCAGGGGACACGGGGTTCGAGCCCTGGTCTGGGAAGACACCACATGCCGCGGAGCAACTAAGCCCATATGCCACGACTATTGAAGCCTGTGCACCTAGAGCCCGTGCTCCGCAACCAGAGAAGCCCCCGCAATGAGAAGCCTGTGCACGGCAACAAAGAGTAGCCCCCGCTCGCCGCAACTAGAGAAAGCCTGTGCGCAGCAACAAAGACCCAACACAGCCAAAAATTAATTAATTAATTAATTAATTTTTAAAAATACAATGGGAGAAATACCTAAATCACTTGGAATTAAATCATCTTGTCTTTAGGAGGCATGCTCTACGTTAAGGGCAAAGTTGGAGAGTGGGATGAGAAAGGAGATAAAGGAAGACGGGTAGACTCTGAGCTGCAGATATAAAAGTAAGTTAGTGGCCACAGCAGTAACTAATACCCACTTCACATTTTGCAGTTAACCAACAGCCCAATTTCATTTATTCCACAAAACAATTTTGAAGTCAGTGTTATTATATTATCCCCTGTATTCGTTTACTAGGGATGCCATAACAAAGTACCACAGACTAGATGGCTAAAACAACAAAATTATTTCCTCACAATTCTGGAGGCTAGAAGTCAGATATCAAGGTGTCAACAGGGTTGATTTCTTCTGAGGCTATTTTCCTTGGTTTGCAGATGTCTGTCTTCTCCTTCAGTCTCCACGTGGTCTTTCCTTTGTGTGTCCCTATTTCCTAATCTCCTCTTTTTATAAGGACACCCACCATATTGGATTAAGGCCCATCCTAATGCCCTCAACCTGAATTATCTCTTTAAAGGCCCTATTTCCAAATATACAATAGTCCCCCCTTATCTGCGGGTGAAACGTTTCAAGAGCCCCAGTGATGCCTGAAACCATCGATAGTACCGAATGCTACATATGTTGTGTGTTTTCCTATACATACATATCTATGATAAAGTTTAACTTACAAATTAAGCACAGTAAGAGATTAACAACAACTAATAACAAAATAGAACAATTATAACAACATACTGTAATAAAAGTTATGTGAATGTGGTCTTTATCTCAAAATATCTTATTGTACAAATTTAAATTTAATACCTTTTCCGTCTTAACTAAGCACTTTTAAATGTCTGTAACTCTTGCAGTTTAAGGCATGACAGCAAAACTAGCGTGAATTTCTTCTTCCTTCTCCACAGTTTCACGGATAGAAGATTCATTCTCACCACAGACCTTAGCAACCTCAGCAAAAGATTTTATTTCTTTCCTTAAGTTGAATACTTTCACCTTTTCCCTTTAAGGAAGCACTTCATGGCTTCTCTTTGGCATATCCAAATTGCCACCATCACTACTCTTGTGCATTGGGGCCATTATTAAGTAAAATAAGGGTTTCTTGAACATAAGCGCTGTGATACCACAATGGTCATCTGATAACCAAGACGCGGCTAAGTGACTAACAGGCAGGATATGCTGGACAAAGGGATGATTCACATCCCCCAGGGACTCAGCGAGATTTCATCAGGCTACTCAGGAATTTGCACAATTTTAAACTTATGAATTGTTTATTTCTGGAATTTTCCATGTAATATTTTCAGACCCCAGTTGACCAGGGGTAACTGAAACCTTGGAAAGTGAAAGTGTGAATAAGGGAAGACTACTCTAGTCACATTAGATATTTGATGATGTAGCTCATTGATTACAACATATCTCTAGTTTTTGAAATCAGTCATAGAATAATCTATAAGAACCATTAGGGGAGATGGTAGGTGGTGGGGGACACATTAACTGGAGATGGTAGTGGTAGGTTTTTATTATCCTTGCTTTGTCATACAACACTTAGAATTGAGAATTATTTCTTACAATATTTTTTCCAACACCATGCTCATTTGATAGTGTTGTCATATTTCCATGTGTTGTTAGAAGATTTTACCTCAATAAGAAGAATAGACATTTCCATCTATTTCTTCCACCACGCCCAACACAAGGCTTATGAAGGTATCTACTGGAAGAATCCAAACATCTGGTTAGAGTTGATTACCCAAATGTCTCAGAAAATAGAGCAGAGAAGTCCAAGAAGACAGTGAAGGCAAGGAGCCCAGGTGGCAGGTTTAACAGCAGTTAATTGGACTTCATTTTCCTAAAACGTGTTCTTTACTCATTTTGCAAAGTGATCCCCCCTTGCTTTTTTAAAAAAATGTGCTCCCTCCATAAGCTTTTTGCAGGTAGTCTATATCATTTTTATTCATTTTATCTTAGAAAATCCTGGAGAAGAAGGACATGCCCACCCTCTAGGCCAGACAAAGCAGGCATCATCAGACCAGTCTCTACTCTTAACTTGACCCCTTACCAAGTTGCTGAGCCTTACTTTTTCATCTCTAACTTGCAGATAATAACACCTGTAGGGCCAGCTTCATAAGTATGCAATCCCACAGGGCCCCACTCTTGCAGGGGGGTGCCCCATGCTTGGTTTAATGCTCTGCTGTCATGGTCTTGAAATACTTAATCATCTTAAAATTAGGAGCCTTAAATTTTCATTTTGCACTGGATTTCACAAATTTTGTAGCCAGTCCTGCATACTTGCTCTACCTACCTCTCAAAACCTGGAAAACTGCTTTGTAAACAAAAAAGTATTCTAAATGTGCAGGCTAAATCAAAGTTCATTTTCACAGTATGAGATTGGAATAGTGAGGAAGTATCTCCAAATGAGACTGGTTCTGAAGACAAAGTCCACAGCAGAAATCAGCAGACTTGGCATCTAGCCCTGGTCTCTCACTGTCTAGGTGATTTGGGCAAAGCATTTCATCCTTTCATACCCCAGTTACCTCATCTGAATAGTACTGATTTTTAATTCTCTTCTCTGGTACACATTAGTGCTAACTGGGGAGATTTTTAGAAATACATGTTCTTGGGTCTTACCCCCAGGAACTCTTGATTTAACTGTTCGGTGTGGAACCCGAGGTGGACCTTTGGTATTGACATTTTTTTCATCTTTTTTCCCCAAAGGTATTGACATTTTTTTTAAAGTAACTAGATGGATAAGAATGTGGAGCAGCTAGAAGTTGAGTGTAGATTGGTAGGACTAATGTGAAAGTGAATGGTTGTGTACGCTAAACTGAACACACACATATACCATGGTCCAGCAATTCCATTACTGGATACATATCCAACAGAATACTTACATGTGTTCTCCCAAAATATTCGTAAAGTCATATTTATGGCTGCACTGTTTGCAGTAGCCAAAAACTCCAACCAACTCAAATGCCCATCAATCGTAGAAAAGGTAAATAAATGGTGGCATATTCGTAGACAGAGCATTAGGTAACATTGAGAATGAATGTATTACTGCTACTTGCAGACTCTTACAAACACAGTGTCGAGCAGGAAAAAAAAACCCACAGATACAGAAGAGCATAATACACTATTACTCCATGGATGTAAATTTAGAAGATAATTATAAAGTGTTTACAGTACTCAAAGTCAGGACAGGGCTTCCTTTCACAGGGAGGTAATGACTAAGAAAAACATGGGGGCTTCTGATAGTTAGGAATGTTCTATTTCTTAATCTGGTAGTGGTTATATGGGTATATACACCTTGAAAAAAATTAATTGAGATAAATACTCATGGTTTGTACATTCTATTTCAAAAATAACTTGTTATTTATTATATTTCAATAAAAAGTTAAAATGAAAAATGCTTACGTAATTTTAATGTACAGCCAAGGTTGAGAATCACAAGACTAGATACCTATGATGCCCGCTACAACACTGAACATTTTTGTTAGAATTTTCTCAGACCTTCATCCCTGTTAAGGTTAAGTAACACTAATAATTCCCTTCATGCTTCATTGATATCTGTTATATTCCCTCTACTGTCACAAATTCACCTTCAACATGAAAATGTCCCTCTAGTTGCTTGTACTACAACATGTTTAATCTGGTGGTCAAAAGGTCAGTGATTTAATCTTGCACAAACTATTTGATCATGGAACAAATATTTCTTTTTATACTAGTGTTTATTCTCTCATTTGTTCATTTTACATTTCATAGACAATCAATAAAGAGAGGGAAGGAGGTCTTGGAAGCAATAACCAGTGCCCTGGGCTTCTGCAAGCACACTGTGATGAAGAGAGCAGAGTGAGTGTGCTCCATCTCTTTCAGTTATCCTGGAGATTTATTGTCTCTTCAGCATCTCATGGCAACAAATAACAGCCAGTCTCTTTACTCTCTGACAGAAAAGAGCATGTTGGAGAAATCTGTCCTTAAAATCAGCAAAAATACCTAATAGAATTTGGGACTGATTTATCAACAAAGATCAATGGTGCTTCCTCCATGCTTTGCAGCTTCGAGCACCCAGTCTAAATGTGCAAGTCAGGTAACAGTGCATTGCTGGCATTATACCCTTTCAGCCCCTTGTACCTTAGAACATAGAGTCTATGAGATGTACATGAATAAGATCATGAACACAAAGCCTCCACTTTTCCAGATGGCAATCAGAACCCCAGAGTACTCAGCTGAACTGACTCTCTTACCACCAAGGAAACCCAACATCCTTGCTGAGATCATAGACTCAGGGACAATTCGGAAAAAACACACTCATGACCACAATGAAAGTTTTATGTATTTTCTTCAGAACAAAGGATGCTGATAAAAGTAAATCCACTATGGCACACTGGTAGCAGATGTAAGGTAATTTTCTTGTAGACTCAAAGGAATGGGAGTAAGAAATGAGGCTTGTGGATGATTACATTTTACAATTTACTCTGTTCAGTAGCAGGATAGCAGAGGTGGTATTTATACTTTAAAGAAAAGGGAATTGCCTCGAAGGCAGTTGTGTTTAAAGTCCTATACCCCTTCAAAGGAGGGACTTCCCTGGTGGTCCAGTGGGTAAGACTCCGCACTCCCAATGCAGGGGGCCCAGGTTTGGGGAACTAGATCCCGCATGCATGCTGCAACTAAGGAGTCTGCACCTAAGACCTGGTGCAGCCATAATTAATTAATTAATTAACTAATATTTTTAAAAAGAGGAAAGGAAACCCATTTGTATATACTCAAGCTGTGAAGATTGAACTGAAAGCAGTAAGGAGTGTGAAAAAAACCTTTAAAAACTATATATATATATATATATATATATATATATAAAATTATTTAATCCTCACAAAAAATTGATAAGATATATTATTATCATTTTATAGATAAG
>NW_006777810.1:447818-507669 GCF_000442215.2 Lipotes vexillifer
TTTTTTTTTAAATCAACCAGGTTGAAGTCCTAAAACATGATAAGATTTCTTGGAGAAATTACCTAAAAAGTTTGTAAACTTTGCATATACTTTTGCTAACCACACTTACAATCTAACAATTCTTTCAACCAATAAAATGAGGTTCTTATCTCCTAAATTTTTTCATATTTATAATAAAAATGCACATAGGTTAAATATAGATTAAGTAAAGAAAACTTCTCTTCTTTCTCTCACTTTTTCTCTCCCCAAATTCATATATTCCAAAGCAAATATAAAAAATTTCAATGTTGCTTTTTTAAAATTTGTAATTATAAACTTATAATTACAGTTGACTAAATGCCAACACATGATTAACATGAAATGGAGATCAGTATTGGGGAAAGTCTACTCCATTGATTTAAAAATTTTTTAAAACAGATTTAATAATATCAGTGTATTACATTGTCCTTCTTCGTGGATTAAATATTGGCTGAATAGCTACTATTTATTAATCGCAGCTGTTTTTGAAGTTATAAGAGGTAGAAAGAAGTCGAAGCAAAGCCCTTGCTTTCAGGATACTTATAGTCTCTAATGGGTAAAATAGCAAAGCAATGATATGATACATGCAATGAATGCTCTGATAGTTCAGCCTTAAAGTGACTTAAACCTAGGCAGTTAGGGATAGATTTGTCAACTAGACTTTAAAGAGTGGTCAACTCAGATAATTAGAGGGTGTTCCAGAGAGAGGGAAGAGCATGAACAAAGCCATAAAACACTGTTCTGCCAAATGCGGCCTATTAACAACCTGCATCGTAATCCCTTTAAGAAAATGAAACTGTCCATTAGCCACATCCCTACTTCAAGGTTCAAGTTGAGTAAGCCTGTTCTAAAGCCTAAGGATACACATTTAAGAGCATATCAAGCAAACTAGCAACAAGAATAGAATGCAAATAATATATTCATTAAAGACTAATACAGAGAAAACTAGAAGAGGCCTGGGAAAGTAGATTAGAAAAAGAGTGTGGTCTTCTTTGAATAAAGAATGTGGACCTCTTTTTGTAAACAAGGAAACCTACTGAAGTATTTTGAGAAGAGGAACAACAAGGTCACAGTAGTGTTCATTGATTCAGCAATGATGTAAAGGATAGAGTGGAGGGGACAGAGTGAGAGAGGCAGGGTGAAAAGTGAGGCAGCTACTCCAATTGTCCAGACACCAGGGGCTAAGTTCAGAGGTGGATGAAGGGGAGGGAATAGAGTGAAATAAATGGATATTGAGAAAAATGAAAAAACAGACTTCAATGTTCATAACAGGAAATAGAAAATTCTCAGGCCACTCCGTCACCATGTTCAGAGCAAGACATAGGCCATTCTCTGGCCACAAAATGGCTAAACTTCCCCTTATCTGACTAATCTCCTTTCTCCGAGTGGATTCTTCACCAATGATAATTCTAGAATTGATTAATTCCCCCAATTTTTTAGATAAAATTTATTAAGAATCCCAGTCACTGAATGTTCCTACTTCTTCTTTCAAAAAAAATTGAGGTGGTAGAAATTTGAAGTATACAATGTGCTAATTTGGTACATTTATATATCGCAATATGATTACTGCTAACAGCTCTAACACATTCCACAATGACCATTTCTTTTTTGTGGTGAGAACAAGTAAGATCTCGTTTCTAAGTAACTTTAAAGTGTCTAGTGCAGTAGTGTTGGCTATAATCACTACACCGTGCATTAACTCTCCAGAATGTATTCATCTTCTAGTTGTAAATATGTACCCTAAAACTACATCTCCCCAATTCCCCCAAACCCCAGCCCCTGGTAACCACCATTCTATTCTGTATTTCTATGAGTTCAGCTTTTTTAGATTCCACACGTAAGTGAGGTCATACAGTATTTGTCTTTCTCTGTCTGACTTATCTCACTTAGCATAATGCCCTCTTCTTGATAGCCTTCAATCAAGAACAGGCCTCTACTTCCCTAATTCCTCCTCAAAATTATGCAAAATAAGTCCATATCCATTAAAGAGCCCTTCCCAATTCCCCTCACTGAAATGCTTCCGAGGTTTTCCTAGGATATTTTCTCCCTTTCTACAGCAAGCTAAATAGTCCTTACTTTGTTTTGACCACACGTGTGCTCCCACTAATAGTACCACTGAAAGAAAAAGAGGAGTCAGTTGCATGAGCTTATTTGAGACTTGCTGAACTTGAAGAGACATCATGATATTTAAGAGAAAAACAGGGGCAGTCAACATGTTTATGGGCCTCCAGCAGTGGAGGAGCCATAAAGGAAAGGTAGATAAAAAGCACCCTTGCACAAAGGTGTCACCTTTAACCTGGTATAATACCTTCTTCCTTGTCTAGCCCTATACAGCTTTCAAAGATCCTTATTAAAACATCCTCAGTGGTTTTTGACCAAGAAACTTCCTTGCACAGAATCACTGGAGAGATCAACAAGTCATTATTTAGATTATATTATTCAGCCTTACAAAGGAAGGAAATTCTGCTACTTGTGACATGGATGAATCTGCAGGACATAATGCCCAGTGAAATAAGCCAGACACAGAAAGACATATACTTCATGATCTCACTTACATGTGACATATAAAAATTCAAATTCATAGTAAAAGAGGGTAGAACAGTGATTACCAGGGTTGAAGGTAGTCAAAAGGTACAAACTCTCAGTTATAAAATGAATCAGTCTGGAGACCTAATGAACAGTATGGTGACTATAGCTAATAATAATGTATTGCATACTTGAAATTTACTGAGAGAGTAGATCTCAAGTGATCTCACCGTGAAAAAGAAAAATAGTAACTATGTGAGGTGCTAGATACGTTAATAAGCTTAATTGTGGTAATCACTTATATATATGTAAATCTCAAAACATTACATTGTACATCCTAAATGTATACAACCTTTATTTGTCAACACATATCAATAAAGCTGGGAGAAAAAGTTCATGGAAGCAATGAGCTATGCGTCTATTCTACTGTGTTCTCAGCACCAGAACTAGCACATCATAGACGAGGCACTAAATACATATGTGTTCAATGACTGAAGAAGAGGAACAACAGAATCCAAAGGTGTTAGTCCACAAAATTCTGGGAATTTGGTCTCCTTCTCATCAATGTGTCAATTCTGGGAGCCATGGACACAGTTCCTAGTGACAGGAATAAAAAGTAGGGACGATTTCAAGAATTTTACAACTGAATTCGACAGAAACCCAAAACAAACCAGGCACACAGGATCCGAGGGAGCATCACCATTCAAAGTACACCCCTCAGACAAAAAGACCTGGATTCAAATCCCAGTTCTACCACTTAGTATCCCAGAAGAATCACTTAAATTCTCTGTGCTTCCATTTCCTCAACAGCGAGTTGGGAAAAATAATGCCTTAGTCATAGGATTGTAGTGAGGATTAAATAAGCCAGTTCATATAAAGCACTTTACACAGTGTCTACCACATGGTTAGTGATCAATAAACAGCAACACAGTGAAAAACACAGCAACAACAAAACCACAGTGAGATTCTACCTTACACCTATTAAGATGGCTACTATTGAAATTAACAAGTGTTACTGAGGATGTGGAGAAATTGAAAGCTTTGTGCATTGTTAGTGGGAGTGTAAAATGGTGCAGCCACTATGGAAAACAGTATGGAAGTTCCTCAAAATATTAAAAATAGAATAACCACATGATCTAGCAATTCCACTTCTAGGTATATACATAAAAGAATTTAAAGAAGGGTCTCAAAAAGATATATGTTCTCCACATTCACAGAAGTTCTATTCACAATATCTAAAAGGCGGAAGCAACCCAAGTGTCTGTCAACAGATGAATGGTTAAAGAAAATGTGGTATATTCATAAAACTGAATATTATTTAGCCTTAAAACAAATTCTGACACATGCTACAACGTAGATGAATATTGAAGACATTACGCTAAGAGGAATAAACCAATCACCAGAAAAAAAAAAAAAGACAAATATTGTAGGATTCCACTTAGATGAGGTACCTAGGAGTAGTCAAATTCATGGAGACAGAAAACAGAATGGCAGTTGCCAGGAGTTTGAGGGAGTGGGGAATGGGGAGTTTGTGTTTAATGAGTATAGAGTTTGTTTAGCATGATGAAAAGAGTTCTGGAGACTGGTTGCTCAACAATGTGATTGTACTTAACACTACTGAACTCTACTCTTAAAAATGGTTAAGATGGGGGCTTCCCTGCTGGCGCAGTGGTTGGGAGTCCGCCTGCTGATGCAGGGAACACGGATTCGTGCCCCGGTCCGGGAGGATCCCACATGCCGTGGAGCGGCTGGGCCCGTGAGACATGGCCGCTGAGCCTGTGCATCCGGAGCCTGTCCTCCTCAACGGAAGAGGCCACAGTAGTGAAAGGCCCGCGTACCAGGAAAAAAAAAATGGTGAAGATGGTAAATTTTATGTCATGTATACTTTACCACAGTTAAAATACACACACACACACACACAGTGCAAAAACTGCAATAATGCATGACAAGAGAAAATGCATGAGTTGTGTCCACCAGAGGTCACCCTTACCCAGAGCTGGGCCAGCATCGAAAACTGCCCAATAGCAACAAGTCTCTTCAGAGCAGTGCCTTGCAGCTATAGTTTTGTTTAGGGCACTCAGTGAGGGTCAGACTGAATAAAGAGAGTGACCAGCTAACAAGGGAGAAACTTAGGTAACTTTAGGAAAAGTTTTTGTCCCCAGAATGGTTCCCCACAGAAAAGGAGCACCCAGTTTAGGAGTCCCAAACAGGAAGGCCAGGGAGCTGAGGTTTTTATATTAAAGTAGTTAGAAAGATGAGTGAGTGTCGTAGAGAAAACATGGTTCAAGACAAGCCACAGTGCTGCAGTGGGTCAGTAAGAGGCCAGGAGGCAAGTTACATCTGACAGGGAGTAGCAGCTGGGTTCTATACTCTGAAATAGGCCAGAGGTCTCTATCCTACTAGTTTTCCAGGCACATTCTGACACACAGAGGAAAAAGATGAACAAGTTTGGTGATTAGGTGGTCGATGCTGGGCTTGGAGAGAACATTTTCGGTATGTTGGTGGAATTTGAAGTTATATTAATTACACGAGATCAAAGAGTGGGAGTGAAATGAAAAGTGGAAGGGACAGATAGTGATCATAGTTTTAAGAAAGTTGTTTTGAAAGGAAGGAGAGAAATATGATGTTAGTCTTTGAGGTTGGCAGGGACAAGCATGAAAGATAGCAATGTTTTCTTTCCTTCTGTGGTAGAATGGATGAGGCCTCCACTCCCCAAGATATCCACACTCTAAGCTATGAATATGTTACCTTATATGGCAAAAGGAAATTACAGATGTGATTAAGGTTAAGGAGCTTGAGATGGGGACCCAATCTAACCACACGAATCCTTAAAAGTGGAGAATTCCTGGCTTGGTCAGAGATGCCATCTTGCTAGCTTGGAAGATGGCAAAATGGGGAAGAATGGGAGTGCCAGATGACAGGATCTTATAGGCCATTTTTAAGACTTCAGCTTTACTCTGAGTAAGACATGAAGCCATTGGAAATAAGGTTTTGAATAAAGCCATAATATGATCCAAGTTAAATATTAAAAACACCACTCTGTCCGCCTGCCGATGCAGGGGACACGGGTTCGTGCCCCGGTCCGGGAGGATCCCGCATGCCGCAGAGCAGCTGGGCCCATGAGCCATGGCCGCTGAGCCTGTGCGTCCGGAGCCTGTGCTCCGCAACGGGAGAGGGCACAGCAGTGAGAGGCCCGCGTACTGCAAAAAAAAATAAATAAATAAAAAAATAACTAAGGAATGACAAAATATTCATAGGGATTTTTATTACAGCATTATAGGTAAAAGTGAACATTTGGAAGCAATGTGAAAGTCCAGTGCTAGAGGACTGGTTAAATCAATTATAGAATGCCCAAATAAGGAAATACTATGTATTTATTAAAATAATGCATTTATACATATGTGTATGTATGTATATATATATATATATATATATGCATGGAAAGATATTCATAATGTACTGCTAAGTAATAAAAAGCATATTGCAAAATAATCATAATGTGATCACATACTTGGTATACATAAACAGATTACAGAATTAATGTTAATGTAGACACACAAACACACACACACACACACACACACACACACACACACACACACTCTTCCAGTAGCATTAGTAGCTTTTTTTTTTTTTTTTTGTGGTACGCGGGCCTCTCACTGTTGTGGCCTCTCCCGTTGCGGAGCACAGGCTCCGGACGCGCAGGCTCAGCGGCCATGGCTCACGGACCTAGCCGATCTGCGGCATGTGGGATCCTCCCGGACCGGGGCACGAACCCGTGTCCCCTGCATCGGCAGGCGGACTCTCAACCACTGTGCCACCAAGGAAGCCCGCATTAGTAGCTTTTATTGCCATTATTCTCTAAATTTTTCTATAAGTGTATATTTTGTTGATAAAAAAAATCAAAAACGTTATACAGATGTTTTTAAAAGATTTGTATTGACAAGAATATGTCTATGGTATAATGCTAAAAAAAAGAATACAAAGTTACACATATAGAATGATAGCAAGTTAATAGAAAAAAATTTTTGAGTATAGAAAGTCTGTAAGGAAATACACCGAAATATTCACCATGGTGGTCTCTAGGTAATTTTCTTTCTTTAAAGCTTATAAATGTCCTACATTAAGCATATATTATATTTATCATAAAAAAGGTGTTTTAAGACATTTTATTTGTATTGTTCTACCTGTCTCTCTAGCTGGATTGGTTTGTAAACTTCGAGCTGGTAAGAGAATTGATTTTTGTTGTTCGTTTCCCTTTTTCACATCCTCCATTGCTATAATTGTAAAAAAAGCTTGCAGCTAATTGATTTCCCACTTCATCTTTGCCTTTCTACCAAGCCCACATTCTTATCTTCAACCCAGCCCTTGTTGCTATTTGTTTCTCTGTCTCCTCTATTTCACCCTGAGATGGTTTTTCTGAAATATGATTCATTATTCTGAAATATGAGCATTAATCACAACAGAGAAAACACTATACAGGTAGAAGTAGGAAAATCTGGACTTCTATAATGTAATGTCTAATATTGATATATACAAACAGATTTCTATGTAGAAAGGATATTATCAAACAAAAGAGACAAAGACAAGGTCTCTGACTTCCTGAGGGGAGGGCGTAGGGAACAGGAGCCATGATTATTAAGACCTAGTAGGAGGGAGATATAGCTCTCAGTCATCAAACTAGATTAGGTCCTCAAGGAAATCTGTAAAATTAAGTCTATAAGAGCTGGCCCAGCTGGTTAATTAGCACCGCAGATTATGTTTTATAGTTTGATTTTTATATTCTAAGCTACAACCTAATAAGTCAAGCCAATTACATTACCTAGGACTTGATGACTTCTTTCTCATATGAGCTCACTACCAATCACTAAACTTGCATTTATATACAGTTAGGACCATTTTTGTTATACGTGTGGTTCCTCGAACTTCTGTGTTAAAAAGCATCAGCAGACAAGGAAATGCTTCCAGAACGGCTCACCCACAGAATGCTATGCTCAGAACTCAACTAGTGCCAGCCAAAGGAAACAATTCATTTATTAAGGTTGTAATTACAGCTATGAAACAGCTGGTTACGGGTTCTTTCTCCTGGCCTGAGCTACTTTCTAACACCTGCTAGTATGAGTAGAGAAAGGCAATGACTTATTCTTTTAAGTATCCTTTGTTAGACAGGAAAAAAATGTCATGTTTCAGAGGGCTTAGGGTGTTTAATCAGAATAAACAAGAGATCAAATGTTGGGGGCCAAGATGACCAATACAAGAACCTGAATAGGACCATATACTTAAGATCTTGTGACATATTCTGATTAAGACCAAAAAACCCATGTCATGCATGCCATTCTAGAATAGGCTCTATAGCCCACCAGTTCCAAGCTGATGATGGTGATGATAGTGATGGTGATGTTCTCTAATTGCTTTGGCTCGCCAGTTCCATTTGATTATAGAATCTGTTTTAGTGTTTCACTTTATATAATTCATATTCTCTCGCTCTCTCACACACAAACACACACTGAATATGTTCTTTATTTTTCCATTTTCTTGTATTTTCCTATGTTGTTTCATTAGCTCAAAACGTCTCTTTATTTTACCCTGCCAACTCCTCGTGTCAGAATCTTATTCATCCTTACCTCTAACCCAAACAAGCTTTTTTCATGAACATTTCTCTGCTAGTTTCCAACTGGATGTTAATGTAAGATGAGTCAGTATAGTGTAGTTGTCATGAAAGCTTGTTGGATCAATTCTGCAAAAATTCATCTCTCAGTTTGGCACTTCTTACTTGCAGGATGTTGGGCAAGCTGCTTAACCTCTTTTGCCAGTTTCCTTATCGATAAAATCAGGACAATATATAATATCTTCTATAAGAATAAAATTAGAGAGTACTTGTAAATTTTCTAAAATGGTGACTGGTAGGAAGTGCCCAACAGCTATTTTTATTAGCTTCTGCAGCACAAAACTCTCTCTATCTGAAGCACTATTTGTGGAGAAAATATTTGAAGCCTGAGATTACATAAAGAAAACTTTTCATAAAAAGTTTACATAAAAATTACGTAAAAATCACTTTTCTGATAAGCCCCACCAAATAGAATTAATAAAGAGATCCAGGCTTCCCTGGTGGCGCAGTGGTTGAGAGTCCGCCTGCCGATGCAGGGGACATGGGTTCGTGCCCCGGTCCGGGAAGATCCCACATGCCGCGGAGCGGCTGGGCCCGTGAGCCATGGACGCTGAGCCCACGCGTCCGGAGCCTGTGCTCCGCAACGGCAGAGGCCACAGCAGTAAGAGGCTCGCGTACCGCAAATAAACAAACAAAAAACCAAATAAATAAAATAAATAAATAAAGAGATCCAACATTCCATTCAAGACCTGCTGGTCTCAACATAAATATTCATCCTCATGTTCCTGACACAAAGTGATAATTTGGTACACTCTGGCTGATTTAGAATAGGTACAAGTTTGTTTTTTATTTTGTTTTTTTAAACTGTTTTGTCACTCTGTGTTAATCCTGTTAGGTAATATCTCATTGCCACAAAGCTTTCCCTCATATTTCCAGGGTGTAACCTCTAAGAAGATATTTCATATATACACTCCTGACATCATTCACATGGTAGGATGTACAATAATAGGACTTAATTAGATTTAGATAACATTTTAGGACAATTAACGACAATTACCAGTGTTATACAAATGGAAGAATCTTACTGCTGCTTAAGGAGATATGTGATGAGAATGATTCAAAATGAAATTTAAGGATTGGATCTTGAACTGAATGAATTATTTTGAGGATACTAAGTAAGGACCAGAATTCTGATACTTCCACTCCAGATTGTTTCATGAGAAAAGCATAATTGAGAATTTTGTTCTTTGAAGGCTTGAATTATGACAGTGAATTACCTCATCTTTAAAGATCAGTAAACCACTTCAAGCTTTAGAACTAGATTCCCCTTTCAAGCCATGAATATAATAAGATGACACAGCAAATTGCCTAAGGATGAAGATAACACTAAGAAAAGGAAAGTCATACCAATTGAATGTCAATACCATTAGCATTTGTTAGGGATAAAAGGAGGCACTATAGCAACTTTGAAGATGCATTCAGTAAGTAAATTCGTATACATTCTGACCTTCCAAGTGTTCTACTCTGGGGAATAAATGAGTTAAAGGAAAAGTATAAAGGGCAGAGATTTGGCAGAGTATGTTATTATTTATACACTCTGGAAAAGATATTTACTACCAAGTTCTGAAAATATTTGCTCAATTTCTAGATTTCATGCCTGGGCTTTTTTCTGAAAATTGCATGCTTTTTTTCTTTTTTTTTCCTACTGTAACAGTTTGGGAATAAAAGCTCACATGCTATTCTTTTTATTTGGCTGTGCCCTGTGGCATGTGGGATCTTAGTTCCCAGACCAGGGATCGAACCCGCACCCCCTGCAGTGGAAGCGTGGAGTCTTAACCACTGGACTGCCAGGGAAGTCCCTCACATGCTATTTTAGTTGTTAGGGTCAGTACAGAGATACAGGCGAGACTTTCTAATACCTAATAATAATTTTTTCCTTATGATAAAATTGAGCAATTAACCAATTGAAAACTAGACAGCTTGATTATGTCTTTAGAGTATTAATATTACTCTTTCTGGTGGGGTCAAATGAACAGAACTGAACTATTTCATCTTCCTGACTCCTTGAAGTGGATGACCATGACCATTCTTGACCTCCACGACTATCCACCAGGCAGAGTAGCTGGGAAGGCAATACTGGTCTGTGAAAGAGGCTTTGTCCTTTTTTGCATGCACTACATTATCAGTAAGAACAGAAGGAGATTTGTGTAGGCAGGTGGGGATACAGATATATACTCTAAAATTACATCATATTTTGTAGCCACTAAATCCAACTTACGGACTCACCTTGAAACTTAAATATTATCCTTATACTCACTCTCCCCCCAGTCGATTTCTGTCAATTCTACCCTCTAAGTAGGCCATGAATCCATCCTTCCTTTCCATTCCCTCTGCCACTGCAGCAATCTTAATTTAATTCTGTCTAGGTAAAGGAGATGAAGGCTTTTGGAGGATGGGTGGTTATGTCAGCATTTGTAAATGAGGACACAAACCATCACTCATAGGCATGAATTATGTAACATTCAATGCCTTTGACAGAGGAAAGTCATTAAATTCTAAGAGCCCATTTTTAGAAATTTTAGATGCAGTTACTCTGCTGAACTGTCTTAATAGGTTAACCCACAGAGTCCTGAGGGTTTACAAATTGGGACTCCAGACCACAGGGGTATGGGGGAGAAAGGGGGAAAGATTCATACTTAATCACATGCAACAATAGTTTTACAGAAGATATAACTTTGAGGTAAGTATTAGGAAAAGCCTTTAAAAAATAGACACCGAAGAGCAGTATTATTCTGCATTTGAGGGGTCTGTTTTGTAGATGGGAGAACCTGGATTTTCCTCCTACTTTCAGGACTGCAGAACAGCCATGCACATGGGCATAAGGGGGCACCCCTGACACACTGCAGCATCCCAGGGGCCACCCAGCAGTTGGTATCTCCACAGCAGGACATGACCCAGGTTCAAGAATATCTCACTGGGGCTTCTCTGGTGGCCCAGTGGTTGAGTTTCCGCCTGCCGATTCAGGGGACACGGGTTCGTGCCCCGGTCTGGGAGGATCCCACATGCCGTAGAGCGGCTGGGCCTGTGAGCCATGGCCGCTGAGCCTGTGCGTCCGGAGCCTGTGCTCCGCAACGGGAGAGGTCACAACAGTGAGAGGGCCGCGTACCGCAAAAAAAAAAGAAAAAAAAACAGAATATCTCACCAAGTCATAGCTGTTCTCAGCCTTTGGTACATCAGAATCTCCAAAATAAAAATTCAGATGCCTGGTCCCCCCTCAGAAGATTCTGAATCACACCTCTGACTGCTGAACTCCAATGGGTTCAACCTTGGTGCCAGCTATGACTGATACAGATGAAGTAAATAATAAGTACAACCTCTAATTGGGTACCTGTTTTGTGTTAAGTACTTTACTCAGTGTTATACATACAGTCTCATTTAATAATTTAATTTAATTTAGTCTAATTTAGTCTTCAAAATAATGTGAAATAGGTGTTTTAGTGCCATTTTAACCACAAGGAATCTGAAGCTCAAAGAGCAACTTGTGGGACTTCCCTGGTGGCACAGTGGTTAAGAATCTGCCTGCCAATGCAGGGGACATGGGTTCGAGCCCTGGTCAGGGAAGATCCCACAGGCCGCGGAGCAGCTAAGCCCGTGTGCCACAACTACTGAGCCTGTGCTCTAGGGCCCACGAGCCACAAATACTGAAGCCCATGTGCCACAACTACTGAATCCCGTGCGCCTAGAGCCCGTGCTCTGCAACAAGAGAAGCCACCGCAATGAGAAGCCCATGCACTGCAACGAAGAGTAGCCCCGGCTCACCACAACTAGAGAAAGCCCGCACGCAGCAACGAAGACCCAACGCAGCCAAAAATTAATTAATTATTAATTTTTAAAAAAAGAGCAACTTGTGACAGAGCCAGAATTCAAACCTGGCTCCAGTTCATGCCAAATCCAAACCCTTTACCTACCACTACACAATACGTCCTCTTCGACTCTGTCACAGTTGTAACCCGCATATAGATACTTATTCTGTCAGCTTGAATCACTGTCTGGGGAGTTAGGGAGAGGGTGGATAAGCGTACCTTACTTCCTTTGACTTCTTATTGGAAGACGGATGTTTCCCTTTCTAAGAACTCTTCAAGATATGACCTAGCATTAAATTAAATGAGTTGATGGCAACATAACAGATCTTTTTATCCACAGATTGCTAATAGAAACTTATTTTAGAAAATACCAAGATTTTAAATGGTTTCCACAACCTTCCCAGTGGTTGGTAAGTAAACAGGTTTCTTGGATTAGTCATGTGCCCTGACGCCTGTTTAGGGATTCTGATTTCTCCATCTAAGTCTTCTAGACCTGTTTCTAGGCACTCCAAGTCCCAAATCAGAGGTTTATAAGGTTTTCTTACATATTTCCTCTTTTGTCCTGATGTTAGCAGCTCACTTTTAGTTGACTTGACTGATCAGGGCACACCAGTACTACCTTCTGGGTTTGTTTGTTTGTTTGTTTGTTTTGTCATTTATTCCCCTTAAGGTGAAAAATGAGGTTCATCACTACTGAGATCAAAAAGTAAAATCCCTTCAGCAGAACTCTGTTAAAAATCTTAGAGTTACTTCTTTGGTGGGCCCTTTTTTTAACTACTCAAAAACTCCACATTTTTTTGGTATATGTTACATGAGAATCTATGTACCAATTTTTAAATGAAAATTCTAATAAAAACAGAGAAAAAGCACCATACTGTAACAATCAACATTAAAATTAATCATTATTATATTTTAAAGTAATAAGTAGGGAAGTACCATCAAATTCACAAATCAGCAACTGGTGTCCCAGATAATAACCACTGGCCTATCTCTTTTCTCTTACCATAGGATTCTGACACAGAAGCAGCTTGACTCTCTAGTGTGCTCATCCCTCAGGTCTGACTATCTCTGCACTCTACCCTTGTGCAGACCTGACTACCAACATAGCACAAGTCTAGTTGGAGCCAAAGACTGATGAGCACAAAATCTGACCAAGTTCTCAGTGCCGGGAATTCACACAGTCAGAGAAAGGTATAGTTGAAAATGGAAAACCATTTGTAAAGTTCTGGCCAATTTCTCTCTAAACTATTGCCTGAGAGTAATTTAATAAAGAAGACGTTTGCATTATAAGTTGCATGACAAGGAGGATTGTTGCTTATTTTGTAAACTGAAATAATGATCAAGTGGTTTCTTTAAGGCACCTGTCTATAATATAATGATAGATAGATGGAAAAATAGAGAGATTCCATGTCTTTCTGTCACAAATAACTGGCATGTCATATCGCTAGTCTTCCCTTGGTTAGAAACATAAACTAGGAAAGGAGAAAGTGTGGGAATGCCCCATTAAGCAAGAAAGAAAAGGAAATTCTCTTTTCTGAGTATGAAATGAAAATAAAGTGAGGATTGTGTAATCCTCTTGGTAAATGAGAACCAGCTGGACTACCTAATGCCTTTCCTGATATAACCACGGAGAATGGTCACTCACCAAATTTTAAAGCATTGTAATTATCTGGATTAATTTGTCTGAGAACACATTTTGCTGCCTAGTTGGTAATGAAGAATTCAGAGACAGTCATTCCTAATACACCAGCTTTTTGTCATATAAATTGGTGCTTCTATTATATTTGAAATTTTAGTTAATTGACCAAGTGTAAGTGGAAGGAATCAGGATGTTATATAAGAATTAAAACAAAACATGAATCACAAAGAAATACACTGACAGTGTAACAAGGCCTCTTCCCTAAAAACCAGTTCCTCATTTAAGAAAATGGTAAGAAAAAATTTTCTTCTTGGTGGAGTATAAAAGCTTACAGTGAGTTTATTTGACATGGTGAAGAACCACACACTGTAACCTAAACTTAAAAAACAGAAAGCCCACACTTTTTTTTCCTCAATAGTACATAGCTTTAAGAAAACAAAATTTTGAGCCAGCAACGTTGGTTTTAACACCATACAGGATAACGCTTCATAATGCTAATACATCACCTACACAGAATGGAGACTTTGCAGGTCAGTTTAACAATTACTGTTCTTTTCTTCAAAATGATGCCAAAGTTCCCATTGGACTTCAGATGTTCAACTTATTTAGTTTCAGGTGCCAGAAACTTCTGTTATGTTTTAAGGTTTCTATTTATATTCCAAGTCTCATTACTTACAATAGTTATGTTCTATGAACTTGCCACAAACTCTGAATTAGTAAACACTGAACCATGGCTGCTCAGAGACATACAGGGTTAGGTTCCTGTGAGCCTCTGGTCACGTCATGTTTGCCAACATCTCATCTTTAAACAGAAACACACGTAAAACAGGGTTATGATTAATACATAATCCTATGTGTTTCTGTGTAACCAGCCCTCATTTAATATATATTGTTGATTTGTTAACACTGAACTCACTATAACCCATGCCCAAAAGAAGTTTACCTAACACGTGTATTTTTTCCATAAGACACATCACAGCTTTCTTGTATTTAGGAGCATTAGACAGCACTTCAGCACTATGCACTATTTCAGAGAAATCACGAAGAAAAAAAACAAAAATGCTAAGTGTGGCACTACATAGACCACAAAAAGGACACTTGCCTACAGTACGAGGCAGAACATTGCCTTGTTTAACCTCTGCTGGGAACATGCACACTGGGGACTCAAATTTTTTGCTGCTCTGCATATGTCTGCAAACGACTGCAAAAGTATTGAGAATTGAGTACTGATTTGGAGGTTACAAAGAAATATTAGTGAATAGGTGAATTTGCAAATACAGAATCTGTGAATAATGACTGAAATGTACAGACCATTTCAATGGAAACTAAGAGAAAACAAATTAAAATACAGAATTGAGAAAATGGTACAAATTTTAACTATTTCAGCTGGACTGGCACTTCTGCTACACTCAAGGATCATTAACATGTGTTTTAAGAATTAAGAAAAGATAGAATTGGGCTTCCCTGGTGGCGCAGTGGTTGAGAGTCTGCCCGCCGATGCAGGGGACACGGGTTTGTGCCCCGGTCCGGGAAGACCCCACATGCCGTGGAGCGGCTGGGCCCGTGAGCCATGGCCGCTGAGCCTGCGCATCCGGAGCCTGTGTCCACAACGGGAGAGGCCACAACAGTGAGAGGCCCGCGTACCGCAAAAAAAAAAAAAAAAAAAACAAAAAAAAAGAAAAGATAGAATTGATTCCATTATATAAAATGATAAGAAAGCTATTCTATATAAATGAAATGCTTGATTTATCATCTGCTTGTTTCAGTAAGTGCAATTTTACACTTAAAGAATTCAAAGGCCCATTTATTTCACAGCCCATTTGCCTTACTCTATTGTGATAGACATTCAGTCTTTGCCACTGTTTGGGTCTCCTCTATCCCTAGACACATGGAAGGATTACATTTTCCAGAGATACTGGGCCATGGCCACATGAGTTTCTTTAGCTCATGGAATATGAGTAAAGGTATCAACTATCTTTTCCAGGTGAAAGCATTTGATAGTGCTTAACCAAGCCACTGTTCCTTTGGCCACTGTGACCCACAACTTTCCCAACAGTGAAGTCTCCATCAGTTTCAGTCACAAAGAGAGGATGATATAAAATAGAACTTTCCACTGTACCCTCATTATTGACATGCAACAGACATACAGTGTGAGTAAGAAATAAACCTTTGTTGTTTGAAGCTGTTGTTTTGAAGAAATTTGGGAGTTGTTTAAATTGCAGTATAAACTAGTATAAGCTAGTTTATCATAACTGATACACACACCTAAAATAAGATTCTCTTTGGTCCTGCTGGAAATAGTGATGATATTCATTGAATAATAATTTTGAGGAAATTTCAGTTGTGCATGTTTGTCTTTAAAATGGCTCATATGCTCAATTACTAAAATTAACATTTGCAATTTATTAAATACTTATGTCCCGGTCATTGTTCTAAACATTTTGCATATATTATCTCACTTAATATTAACAATGATGCAATGAACACTTCAATTTTACACATGAGCAAACTAAGAGATCATTTAACTCAGATGTCCCGGTCCATACGCATGGTTAAGTGGTAAGTCTGGGATAAGAACTTGCATCTGTCTGAGGTCAAAGCCTTGCCTTTAAACACCAAGAAGCTTCCTGAGTGTTTTATTTTTTAGCACAATGCATCTCCATAAATAAGGAGACTTGATTCCAAAAATAAATAATTAAGTACAGGTTGTTGCCTGGGTCTAAAGCTTCTAAATCATCTCATAGCTTGGATCCACAGCAAGAGCTCTGGGCTTCAGCACAATGTGATGGAGCAAAAATTAACATTTCTATATCTATGCATGTTCTGTTTAGATGAATTTAACTGAATTTTCTCAAATGGTTTTGCAAGATAATTAAGCCCCCAAATCTTAGAATAACTAACCATTGTATGTAATAAATTAAGTTCTCTGCATGTTAAAATAGCATTAGTTAGTAACATCCTTGTGAGAATTAAGAAAATAGTCACTCAAATAACTTTGTATGGTTCAAATGAGGAAACCTAGTTGACAAAGGCTGCTAGCAGTTTCATTTGAACTGGATTTAGCCACCCAATTTTATCTCATCACCCCACAAATATTTCCAGTTTTGCTTCCAGATATGACTTACTGAATACATATACGACGTTCTAAGGTACTGAGTGTGATACATTGATGTTTTATATGTACATAAATATATGTATACTGTATATTTACATATGAATAATATATATATAAATATATGCATATTATATATGCATATGTGTGTATGCATGTATCTTTTCATATACACACATACATACATAAATATACATGAAACTTTACCTATATAACAATCTCATTTAATCCTAATATCAACCTTAAATAGATCTGTGTTACACACTTTTTTCACATGAAGAAACAGTAACTTAGTACACTCTCTGACCCCTCTTCAGGTTCTTCTGACTCTCAGGATAGAAACATGCTCAAACCCTCTTACATTTATCCTCATCCTACAACTCTCAACTTTAAGTTTGGTTAGTCTTCCACATCAGCTTTTGAAAACAGTAATCCATGTTTATCACCTCCGGTTAGGGAGTGGCAAAATTAGGAATCGTACCACGTGCACACTCAGAGATTTATATTTCTACATTTTTTTCTGGGTGCAGGTGTATAGGATGTGGGTCTGTGGGCATGAGACAGAGCTCAGACTAACACAGTAGGGTTTCTGCTACAAGAGTTTGCTATACAACTCTGTGAAGCCAGTGGTCACAAACTCAACCCTCATTCCCCAGACTGCTGTTACAAAATTATTTTTGCTTCCTTTCGACATCATCTCTCTCTCCTCATTTCTCACATTTCACAAAGGTAAATCCCAGACTCAGCCATCAGACAGATGTGTCAGATCAGAGCATTTCCCACCACCCATTTTCTTCTTGGAGGAAAGAAGGGAGAGAAAAACATGCTGAGTAGTATGGTAGTTCTATTTTTAGTTTTTTAAGGAAGCTTCATATGTTTTCCATAGAGGCTGTACTAATTTGCATTCCCAACAACAGTGTACAAGGGTTCCCTTTTCTCCACAGCCTCTCCAGCATTTATTTGTAGAAATATTTTTTAATTTTGTTTTATTGTATTTATTAATGATACAAAGAACACTTCTGTTCTAATGAAAAATTACAGATAATGATATTTTAACATGAGAGTAATGTGACTGAATATGCTCTCTTAGGTTGGAACACAGTGATTGTTTATATGTATATACATACATATATATATACATATATATATACTTTTTCAGATTCCTTTCCATTTTACTTTATTATTTGTAGACTTTTTGGTGATAGCCATTCTGACCGGTGTGAGGTGATACCTCATTGTGGTTTAGATTTGCATTTCTCTGATAATTAGTGATATTGAGCATCTTTTCATGTGCCTATTGGCCATCTTGTATGTCTTCTTTGGGAAAATGTCTGTTTAGGTCTTCTGCCCATGTTTTGATTGGGTTGTTTGTTTTTTGACATTGAATTGTATGAGCTGTTTATATATTTTAGATATTAACCCCTGTTGGTCATACTGTTTGCAAATATTTTCTCCCATTCCATAGGCTGTCTTCTTCTGAAGAAGAAATATCAATACAGAGGTCACCTGCTACCCCTTTCTTACTTGCCATGGATAAAAAATTACAGTCAGGTTTTTTTAAACAAGTAGATCTCATATACGTAAGTTCTAGTCTTGGTCCTATCATAACTACAGAGAAGTCCTGAATCAAATTCATTGTGTCCCCTAAGGTCCTCTTTCCTCACTTGTCTCTAAGGCCCTTGGCACTTGTTTAGTGTTGGCATTGCTAAGGCAACAAACTATGCATGAACTCCACCCAGCTACCACCCTCACAGGACACAAAGTTGCTAGTCTCCTGCCTGTACAAAGGACTCTGACTTCTCTGTTGCTGTTGAAATATGCAACCTGGAAAGACAAGGGAATTGACACCCATGGGGCAAACTTTTCACCAATGGGAGGTCGGAACCAGTGGAAAATTTTTCTCTTCTCCTACCCCTGGGCAGACTGCTTTGAGAAACACTCATCCATACGTTCCCTCAAAATATGGTCCTGCAAAGTCAAGTAATCAGTTTAACTTGGTACCAAGAGGTGGCTCCCTGGGTAACACATTCCCTCCTTCACCCTTTTCCCACATCCCGCTTCCCTGGGATTGCACTCCCCAATAAATTAGTATCACATAAACATTTCCTTCAGGCTCTGCTTTCCAGGGAAGTTAGAGAGACACTTAGGCACTCTACAAATCAGATTCTTATGTTCAACAAGAGAACACCATTGAACTATGTGCTCTTAGTTTCCTTTTCCTTCTAAGGTTCAATGATTCTTTTGGAAAAAAGACTTGCAATTCTACCCCTGGTTATGGTATGCCCAGCAGGCATTGAAAAACCACTGAAAGGGAAAACAATGGAAAAGGAAAGTCACCTTTAGGGCTGGGGGAAATGATTGCATAATGAAGTCGTGCAAATTGGAAAATGTTTGTAACCAATTAATTTCTTCAATTACTTGTAATTCTCAAACATAATCCCTCTAATATCAACTATTTTGATAGACCAACGACAGGACTGTTCTGATTTGTGAGTACTGGTTATGGCAAAGGAGGTTTTCATTTCTAGATTTATTTTTTAAAGAAGCACCTGCATTTTAAGACTACCCTATCAAGCAGCTGCATAGCACAGGAAGATCAGTGTGCTTTGCGACCACCTAGAGGGGTGGGATAAGGAGGGTGGGAGGGAGCTGCGAGAGGGAGGGGATATGGGGATATATGTATATGTATAGCTGATTCACTTTGCTATAAAGCAGAAGCTAACACAACATTGTAGAGCAATTATACTCCAATAAAGACGTTTTAAAAATAAATAAATAAAACCATAAAAAAAAAAAAGACTGCCCCATCTATGTCTCCAATCTTCCTTATCTTTTTTTTTTTTTTTTTTTTTTTTTTTTTTTTTCTCACTGTTGTGGCCTCTCCCGTTGCGGAGCACAGGCTCCGGATGCGCAGGCTCAGCGGCCATGGCTCACAGGCCCAGCCGCTCCGCGGCATGTGGGATCTTCCCGGACCGGGGCACAAACCCGTGTCCCCTGCATGGGCAGGCGGACTCTCAACCTCTGCGCCACCAGGGAAGCCCCTTCCTTATCTTTTAACATCAAATTGTGGCTCTCTGTCAGCAGTATGTGGGAAAAATCACAACCAGGCATATTACATTGCAAATTTCTCTCTTAAATTTAGACATGACTTTAACTGGTTTATCATCTTGACAGTGAAGTGAATAATTTCATTAGTAATTTGATTAGCAATCTCTACATTCTCAGCCAGCATAACCACTTGGGATTACTCGTCATAACTTATTACCAAATCTTCAACCACATCTACTGGATCACATTTTGGTGGTTGGGGCTAGAAAACACACACTGAACAATATCTGTAAGTAGATACTTTTCATAGAGCTCAGGACACACCACCCCAAAATATGGCACCTTGGCACTTTGACTATTTTAAGCTGAAGGGGTCTGAGAAAATGGCAGGTGCAGGAAGGACTCAACCCTTTCTTGAAGCAGTTCATAAGGGCCGCATGTGAAAGATTCCCTCCCTATACCCAGAGGAAAGAACATTCTTATCTCCAAGGCAGCGAGACACAAAGAAGAATCTGAATGAACAGACCCTGCTAAGTTTCCTCCAGTTTACTACACTTACCTCATACTCTTCGCCCTATCATATTTCTTACAACTGTCTACTGCTCATCAAACCTAGCATAAAAACACTTAATTTTAACCATTTCTTCAGTCTCCATTTACTTATGAAGGCTCCTGTGTCTCAAAAAACTTATGTGAAATAAATTTGTAAGCTTCATCTGCCTTTGTCAACTTAATTTTCAAACCCAGGCAGGGACCCTAATAGAACCAAGTAAAATGCTTTACCTTCCCTACACTCTTACACTTTAAAGTTTGAGGGCCACTGGTTTATTGAAACCTTCCTTCCAGCACACAGGTTTTTATAATCTTAAAACACACTGAAGTTAAAATTTTAGTTCTTCTTACCAAAGAACCATCTCCATGAGTTGGTTTTTGAGTATGGTATGAAGAGGTGCTCATTAGGTTGGCAACAAATACAGTGGATCTTCAAAAGGCTTGGAACCTTGCACAAAAGAAACTAAGTACAGGGCATTTTTGGATTCACTTCAGAGGATATTTTTCCTAAACCAAAAGCAAACCAGAATGTATTTTATTGTGAAATAGATGTACTGTACTGGAAGAATTAGTGTTTTTCAGAGAAAACAAGTCTTCTGTTAGTCATATTAATTTATTAACTGTTTCCTTAAAATTTTTCTTTCAAAACAAACTTTTACTGTCCAGTCACATGTTTTCAATATTAAATTTAATTAAATCACAAAGATTTCTAATTACATAAAGAGAGAAACACAAACACACATGCACACACACATAAAATGAGGTAGAAGAAAATGTCAAAGGTCATTTTTTCCCTGATTAAAAT
This sequence comes from Lipotes vexillifer, assembly GCF_000442215.2. Lineage (NCBI taxonomy): Eukaryota > Metazoa > Chordata > Mammalia > Artiodactyla > Lipotidae > Lipotes > Lipotes vexillifer. The sequence continues at coordinate 468,990 of NW_006777810.1, forward strand.
TCATAATAAAATTACAACAGCTATGTTTTTCATCAAGGAAGTATTTAAGCAGCTAATTTTTATATAAATATATTCCATGCTAGTTCAATAAATTAGAAAAAGAAGCATAATCTTGTTAAGATGCAATTCAGAGGGAACTGTGGGTGGATAGCTACTAACATGTGAAAGCAGTGAACGAATGCACTGAATAAATAAACCCTATAAATTACTCACAGCTAAACCACAGAATTTAGATGATTTTGGTGAGTTTTGCATATATCTCAATGGCAGTTGAGTTCCACAGCAGCTTGAGAATAAGGGCCAAGATCAGGAACCTGTGACAAGGCCCTGCCCTTATGCCAAAACTTGATATTCTGATAAGCTTGTTAGTGTCTCCTTCAGAAACACCACGCAAAGAACTGCAGTTCCTAGGGAGCATCCAAAGACAGATACGGTGGTAGTTGATTTTTTTCCCCCTCCTTAATTTTTTCTTATGCTGTTTTTTTTCCTCAAAACCAACTCAAATTTTTATGAGTTATATTTTATTTCCGCCAACCACTTAAAACAGAAATCCTTAAAACTACAAATTGCCACTCTTTCAGTTTTGGTTTTGCCATCAGCATTAAGGACAAAGGGAGCGTACGTCTCTCATTTCTCATCTGGAAGGCTTGTCTTGAGAATTTGGCCTAACAAAGGTACTTAGATAATTTCATCTTTCACATGTAACATCAAGACCTTAATGAGTTTAGTTATAGCCTAAATGAATACAATTACAACGGAGGAGAGGAACCAGTAAAAGGAAACATCTTTAGAAATATTCTAGGCTTCACCGCTTTTCATGCTCAATTCTTTAGTGATCGCTTGTCACTATAAAGTAGGAAGAATGTGTCTTATTCTTATGTCAATATTCCAATATCAATTTCCATTTAATAATGCTAAAGAAAAAACTACAGTAGAGCTATTTTTAAAAAAATAGTTTTATTTTGAATTCTCTGAATGTTTATTTATAAGATGCGTGAGAGGAGAAAAAAGGATTAAAAAGGGGGAAAGTTTCTCACTTTTGGAAGATAACCTGATCGTGTTAATTGCTGACTGTCATAGAGTATTTTTAGTAAGTAATCTTGATATCATAGGCAAAAGTTCTTAGTCAAACTGTGAGAAATGGAAAGATAATTACAGACTTTTCAGCAAAGGGTGTTTGGAAATTAGAGCATAGCTGTTTCATAGATGCTGTCCTTAGGTGATCATAGTAGTTTGGAGTTTCTTTCAGATAAACCTGCCAGTAAAGGCAGATTTTGCTTTGTTTTGTCTTTTGTTTCCTTTATCAGCTTGGAAAAAAGATTAACACAATCAACCTGTGTAGTAGGTGAAACGTTATAATAGCACTTAGAATGACTATAAATTCCATAAAATTCTGATGCTTTCTATGGGGTTTATGAAAAGGAAGAGTAGCCTTAAACAGCAATATAAGTAAACAAGGTTCTGATTATTCTAAGAATGTTTTGTAGTCATATATCTTATCAGATGTTTGACTGAGTTTAATACAAAAAGGTAAAAGGAATCCAAATACGTCTAGTATGTCTTATTCTAAATACTGCTAATTTGATTTTCCTGGTTGATAATTTCTTAAAGGAAAAAAATCTAATTTATATGTAAACTGAAGTGAAAAAAATATTTTTATGACAAAGTACAACTGCCTGTATTCTATAGTTGTCCTTTATTCTGACATTCCTGTCTGAAGCTATATTAGAAATGGCTATTTTGGAGAGTTCAACGGCCCTCCTACAATTTGCTTCAAAAATAACTCATTTATTAAAAAAAAAAAAACAACTGATTCAGCACCTACTATGTGCCAGGACAGTGCCAGGCATTGAGGGTAACAATGTGAATCAGGCAGACACAATCCCTGATTTCAGGGAGCTTACAGTTACTGGGGAAGGTAGGGATCAATTAAATAAACACATTTTTAGGACAATATTTCCAGAATGCATGACCGCAGTCCATGCTTGCCACCAGAGTTAGCACTGAAATCACAACTGAGTGGTCCCTCTGGAGCCACAGAACTATCAAGTACCCTTCAAGGTGGGAAACAAAACATGGAAACCTAATTTTGAGTATGTATGGTGTCTGCTTATTCCCACATGTAGATGACCACTTCTTGATGAAAGCTTCCATGCAGAACTGAGAATCTTTAGTTATAAAAACCATTATTCAGGGGCTTCCCTGGTGGTGCAGTGGTTGAGAGTCCTCCTGCCGATGCGGGGGACGCGGGTTCGTGCCCCAGTCCAGGAAGATCCCACATGCCGCGGAGCGGCTGGGCCCGTGAGCCACGGCCGCTGGGCCTGCGCGTCCGGAGCCTGTGCTCCACAACGGGAGAGGCCACAACAGTGAGAGGCCCGCGTACCGCCAAAAACAAAAAAACTAAAAACAAAACAAAACAAAACAAACAAACAAAAACCGTTATTCAGCCAAGTCCCGTGAGGAAAGTGTAGACACAATATTTTCTTCCTCATCTGAGAAATCTGAGGGGGATTGTTAAAACTATTCCCAAGATACTTAGTACAATTTCTCTTCTGGAGAGTGAGAGCAATAGGTTCAAGTGACAGCAATGAGGAACCTTAAGCCATGGTAAGTGTGAGATTGAAGAAAAGTGAGAAAAAGAGCTGCAATTGTCTCTTCCCACTCCAGCTTGCTACTTACAGAAAAGCAGAAGAAAATAGGACACTTGGGGGCAATTTTATCTGATGAGTCACATAACAGTAGAATTTAAGGAGTAAAAGATTAACCATATATAACCAAAAGAACTGGAATCAGAATCTCAGAGATATCTGCATGCCCATGTTCGTGATAGCACTATTCACAATAGCCAAGATATGGAAACAACCTAAATGTTCATCAAGAGATGACTTACTAAAGAAAATATGGTGTATACATACAATGGAATATTATTCAGCCTTAAAAAAGAAGGAAATCCTGGGCTTCCCTGGTGGCGCAGTGGTTGAGAGTCCGCCTGCCGCTGCAGGGAACACGGGTTCGTGCCCTGGTCCAGGAAGATCCCACATGCCGCGGAGCGGCTGGGCCCGTGAGCCATGGCCGCTGAGCCTGCGCGTCCGGTGCCTGTGCTCCGCAACGGGAGAGGCCACAACAGTGAGAGGCCCACGTACCGCAAAAAAATAAAAATAAAAAAAAATAAGGAAATCCTGCCATCTGTGGCACCATGGATAGACCTGGAGGACATTATGATAAGCTAAATAAGCTAGTCATAGAAGGACAAATACTGCCTGATTCCACTTATATGAGGTATCTAAAATAGTCAAACTCATAGAAACTGAGAGTCGAATGGTGATTGCCAGAGCTGGGGAGGGGAAATGGGGAGTTGCTATATGTATACAGCTTTATAACTACATACTATGGGTATATAGTTTTAGCTATGCGAGATGAGTAAGTTCTACAGATTTGCCATGCATCATTGTACCTACAGTTAACAATACTGTATTACACACTGAAAATTTTGTCAGAAGCGTAGATCTTAGGTTAAGCATAACAAGAAAGAAAAAATAAATGGGATGAATGGATAAAAGAACAAATGAATAAAAGAAAACACTTGGGAAAAAAAAAAGATTAACCTGAATCACTAGTCTTACGTCACTTCTTCCACTCCCTCTACTAGAAAGTAGGACTGAAACCTAGCAGACAGCTGCGTTTCTTTATCTTTTCTTTGTGAAAGCAAATTTTTATTCCCATTGAACAACTTCCTCATTCTTTTATAACATTTCATCCTTTTCTCTGGCAGTCAAGCCATACAGCTGCAAAAAATGCCTGGGTTTCAGGATCTCACCTGAGCATTTAACTTGTCCTGGTAGGTCTAGCAAAGATAAGTGAGAGTGAGTAGTGTAGGACACACAATCCATATCTCTACAAGGTATTCTAAATTTCTTTTTCCTGGATCAAGGTGGATAACCAGAAAGTTATAAGCCTATGTCTCACAAAGTTAGTTTGGAAATTCTTCAATTATGGTTTAATGTTATGTCTATTTTTTCATCAAATGTTGATATCAGAAATAACCACCCAAATGAAGAACATTTTGTGATTTCTACAAAGTCACTGTTGAAAACATTGTCCACTGCATTTATTGGTGTTTTTAGTATAAGGTCACACACATGGACACACTGAGTAATGTACAGTTCCCAAGAGAGGTACTAGTCGTGCTGTTCTTGGCTTTCCCTAAAGTCTCAGAAAAGGTGCTAGAAGTGACCCAAACACACTGTCTACTATGTAGAACCATCCTTCCCTAGGCCTTGACAGTTGAAAGATGAGAAAATATAACAGCGCAGAGTTTGGCCCATGCTCAGAGACTACTCTCAGCTGATCTGTTCTTCTTGAAGAACAAACGAACTATTCTTCGAGGTGTTCAGAAACATAGATGGCAGAGATCCTTCCTCAAAGTTCATCTAGTATTGCCAAGACAAATGAAAGTGTTTACTAAACAAAATAATTGTACCCATAGAGAGTATCCATTAAGCTACTCAGGACTTAATCCTCCAGAATAAAGAGTGAATGAGTAACAGCAACCCTTCCCTTAGAAATAGCCTGGCTTCACATGCTTGCCTGGCTGTGGCTAGGATCCCTGCCAGTGCAGAGCAAGGGTCCTCAAAGGGGTGAGTGAGAACGCTGAAAGGGCAGTTGCACAGGTATTTACCCACAAACTGGTTTATTTTTCTGTATTTTAAAGAGATTCTCTTAAAAGGGACAAGAAGACGTTTCCTCAATACGTGAAGAAGGAAGAAGAGGAGGAAAAGGAGGAAGAAAGGAATCTGTAGGTAAATTGAAAAGATATTAGAATTTAGAAGCTCTAAATCAGCTATAAAACAATGCACAATAGCCTCTCTAGTTACAAAGCTAAATACAATTTTTAGAAACCTTAAATCCAAGAACTACAAATACCTGAGTAATACAACAATGGCACTATCAGAAAACAGAGGTGTCCAAATGACAAGATTCTGGGGAGTTTTTTACTCTTAAAATACAGATGTTAATATATCTTATTTATTACTCAATTTAGGATCATTTAGACCTTAAGAAAATGAATAATAGAGTATATTAATTTAGGACTAGATTTGGCTGTGAGTGACATAAAACCCAAAATATCCATGGTCAACAAGACGGAAATTTACTTGACTTATGAAAATTGCTAGACTTACAGTTCCAAAATCATAAGGAATTCCAGGATCCTTCTGTCCTGTTGTTTCTATCTTGTGGTTCAAGATGATCAAGTTCAGTCATATGTCCATATTCCACTTGATGAGAAAAAGAGAAAGCAGAGAAAGAAGGATGCCCTATCCCATTAAAGGACACTTTCTGTAAGTTGAACAGGTTTTTATTTCCGATTGGCCAGACTTTAGTCAAATGGTCCCACCACGTTATAAGGGAGGCTAGCATCCATTTCTGGGTGGCCATGTGCCCAGCTAACACTAAGGGTGGGAAAGCTCTATTTCACAGGGAGAAGGGAAGAACAGATAAGGCACAACTCAGTCTTCACCACAACAGGGCTTGTATCTTTAGAAAGCATCCTAGGTACATCAAAGCAAAATTTATCTACAAGGGATGTAAGCTTGGAAAAATGAAAATAAAAACATTTCCAAAAGATCACACTGGTAATAACTTAGTTCCTGTGTAAGGCATTCTGGGACCATGGTAACTTACAGATAGTTCGGAAGAGAGGGGAAGCTGCAACTCAGCAGAACTCCGCTGCCCAGGTCTCACTGGGGAGCGTGTATGTGCAATTATCCCAGCAATGGAAGCTGGCCTGACAAGAAGAGCCAACAGAGTCTGCAGCAGTGTCTAAAGGGTAGGCAAGATCATGCTGGATTCAGGTGAACACTGCTATGAGGAGATCCAGTTTAGCAGCTGGAGCACAGTAGAAACTGGTAGAATGTAGTGGTGGAGACATTTTGGAGCCAAAATGGTAGTAGGAATGCACTTAAGGGACTAAGCTTGACAGACAAAATTCTGTCCCCAGGAAGGTGGGACAATGATTTGATAGGGTACAAGTCAAAAATTTAATCCAGGGGAAGTGGGCACACCACAGAAAGTGCTGGTTAAATGCACTAATTCGCCATTAGCACCAAGGAAAAAGGTGTCACTTAGAGTGAATCTGCTATCCTACCATTATCCTTGCTGATTTCTTTCTTCCTCCACTGTTAAATGGTCTACTTCTGCAAGATTGTTATTTGAGATGTCTAAATATCACTTTCACCAACTTTATGAAATTTTATGTCTTTTTTAAGATTTGCCATTTTACTGGGCAATCAATTTGCCCTACATTTGTATTTCGAAAGATATCAAGAATAGACAGACTGGTGCTGGCTAGTGCTAGATGCTAGCTAGTGTTTTGTGGAGAGAGATGGTTAAGTTTTCAAGTGCTTGGTTTATTAGAGAATATTTTTGTGAAGTGACATCAATGAACATTATGGCTGCAGCAACATGGATAGAACAGTGCAGAACTTAGATATGAGTAGAATAGCCTATTACATAAAGACAAGACAGAGGCTCCTGCCCATAGCTGACTCCCAGGAGGTAGAAAGCATATCTGGTTGGTATTGAAGGAGACTCTATCAGTATCAGAACAAATTACCACAAACCCACCAGCTTAAAACAAAGCCCATTTACTGTCTAACAGTTTCCTTAGGTCAAAAATCTGAGCCCAGTGTGCCTCAACTGCATTCTCTGTTTAGGGTCTTAGAAGTCTGAAGTCAAGGTGTCAGCCAGCCTGGGATTGTATCTGGAGGCTCTGGGGGAGAATAAGCTTCCAGACTCACTCAACTTGTTGGCAGAATGCAATTCTGTGCAATTTTTGGACAGAAGGCCATGCTTCCTTGCTGGCTTGTCAGCTAAGAGTTGTTCCAGCTTCTAAAGGTTGCCCCATTCTTCGACTTGTTGCTCCTCCATCTTCAAAGCCAGCAACAGTGTGAAGAATCCTTCTCATGCTTTGAATCTCTTTGCCTTCCTATTCTGCATTTAATGAGCATGGATTTTAAAGTATTTCAAAGGATAATGAATTCACCTAGAGTCCAGGATAATTTCCCTATTTTAAGGTCACCTGATTCATAATCTTAATTGTATCTACAAAACCCGTTTTGCCATGTAACGTAATATAACCACAGTAATAAAACTGGGAGGTGAAAATCATAGGGACCAAAATTCTGCTTACTACAGAGATATAGAAAGATTACCCTTATCACATGAAAGTTGATTCACTATCAACCAAATTAGGTTCTAGGACAGAAAATTGGAGGATTTTTGATGCCCATTATAACTTGATAGTCAAGTAATAAAAGAATTAAGAGATACAAATTCATACTTGTTATATATATGCATATAGCTTGAATAATTAGTCGTCTGCGGTTTTGTTTATTTCATTTTCTCTTTTTCCACCGTTGCTCAGTGTTTTTACATAACCTTTACAGTAACTATTTTAGTGATGCATATTACAGACTCTTCAAAATTTACTTGACAATCCACTAAAATTGAATGCTTAAATTGTTTCCAATTTTCCACAGATATAATTTAGATAGATAAATATAGATATATTTAGATATACTAAAATAAACATCTGCCTGCTAATACATTTTCCCTTATTTTATTTTTATTCATCAACGTGGGTACTCATAGAGGAACTAATGGATAAAATGTCTGATGTCTTTGTTCTTGATCCCTGCTATGAATGACAGCACTAATTTCACTGTAACCTTAACAGGGCTAAATATATTTTATTACTTGTTTGTTCCTGATTTAAGAGGTAAAATCTGTGCATTTTGATTTATATTTCTTTGAATATTAGTGACACTGCACACTTTGCCATTGCTCTATTTACTAGATGTCTGAAATGCCTGATCAGGCCCTTCACTGCTTACTAGTCAGATCTCGACATCTCGGCCTCAGCATCAGCACCACTTCCTCAATGAAGCCCGGCTACTGGTCTTATCATCCAGTCTCTCCCCATTACTCTCTCTGATCCCATTGTTTTATTTCTGTCATTGCACTTACCACTGTATAAAAGTATCTTGGCCATTTAACAAACCATTTTTATCATCTGTGTCTCCCTCTTGGAACTACAATTTTACCTCCATGAGAAGACCATATCTGTCCCATCTTCCAGACAGAAAAATAATGCCTAGCACATTATAAATATTCAACAACTACTTTTTATTAACTGAATAAAACTTGAGATCTATGTAACTCTTTTGAAAAAAATTTACTCAATCATAATTACCAAAATTATTTTAATGACATTTCTTCATTTATGCCATATACATCTCTCCAGAAGAGTATTTCTAAGCTTTTGTTTTGTTTTTCTGAGTTCTTTCTTATAATAACTACTGGAATGGCTCAGTTCTGGGGGACCTCAAAAAAAAAGGTGAGATGGTACTGTTTGAATGTTTGTGTCCTCATGAATGTGATTAGTGAAGAGATCTTACAGAAGAGATCCCACAAAACTCACTAGCTTCTTCCCCCATGTGAGAACAGAGCAAAACGGCACCTTCTACGAATCAGAGAGCAGGTCCTCACCAGAAACTGAATCTACCAGGGCCTTGACCTTGGACTTCCCAGCTTCCAAAACTATGAGAAATAAATTTCTGTTGTTTCTAAAGCCATCCAATCTGTGGTATTTTGTTATAGTGGCTCAAATGCACAAAGACAGTTAGAGATGGGGGAGAATATTTTCAATGAGTCAAATAAAGCATTTATACTTATTTTACTATTTTTAGTGTGTGAATGGCCTGTGACAACAAGTGGCTCATTTTTTTGACTGGATGTTCTGGTATTTTTAAAAGAAATTACTTTTGATTACAAATTGTATATTTATTTGGATAACAGCAATTGTTCAAATGGGACTAGTACACAGCCTAATAAGTATATTCATGCATTAAAGTTCTCCAAGGACTAAAGCTATTTTGTGAAATTTTTATGTGGCTTTACCAGCAAGTCATTTGAAATGTGTATTTTTTTTTCTTACAGGTCTCTATTTCATTGGACCTGAAGTATTGCATGTTTATTCATATAAAACAAATGCAGTGGGCTTCCCTGGTGGCGCAGTGGTTGAGAGTCCGCCTGCCGATGCAGGGGACACGGGTTCGTGCCCCGGTCCGGGAGGATCCCACATGCCGCGGAGCGGCTGGGCCCGTGAGCCATGGCCGCTGAGCCTGCGCGTCCGGAGCCTGTGCTCGGTAATGGGAGAGGCCACAACGGTGAGAGGCCCATGCACTGCAAAAAAAAAAAAAAAAAAACAAATGCAGTGTTTCATGGCTAAGATTCAATCTCAGATTTCCATCCAGTGGAAAAATATTATATGTAATCAATTTACTATGGGTTATTTATTGTGAGAAAATTCTTGGGAACCGTAGTTATTATGTCTCCAATATACCCTAAGATTTTTCAGAGTTATGAAATGAGACCATGTGATGCCCAAAATATACAATTCAATGTCAGTTTAACAAATGACAAATTATAGGATGCCAATGATTTCCCTCTCTCTCCCCCTCAAATCTTTCTGTGTGTGGGTGTGTGCACACATGCACACACACACACACACACACACACCAGTGTCCAGATATTTCTGGGCTTTGATAGGATACTTGCTGCTCCCTTAATAGAATCAAATCCGATACCACATGAAGAGGGGCAACTAGGGTTTATAGTTCAAACTGCTGGTCTGCTGAGATTACCTATTCCAACCCCAAAGGATATGGGTTTGATGTTATTCAGAATGTACAGAGTTCCTTGTGTGTGATGGAAGAAGTAGTATCCATTCAGGGAAAAATCCTTCCAGGTACTCCAAGCTAAAGATGATTAAAGCAAGTTATAAAACAAAAATATCTAATTGGGCATATATGTTTCCCTTGTCATTCCTAGACCTTTAGCGAGCTCCTATTTAAATGTTCTAGCTACCTTGCTACATGAAGACTCTCCCACGACAGTAAACAATGGGACTCACCAGCATCCATTCTGCTGACTCAGAGGCATGCAGTTCCAAACCAATTTAGGTCAATGTAATGCGTGAAGAGGGTTTCACAGACCTTCTAGAAAAGAGAAGCTTCTCTCTCTCTTGCTGGACATTAATAAGGGAACATCTAAACTCAGTGGCCACTGGTAGCCTTCTTGCAACTGTAAGAAGGGGAACCCATGATGATATGAAGTTGATCCTGAAGGTGACAGAGTGGAAGAAGAAAATCAACCTGGATACTTGAAATGACATAATTTCACTTCCTATCACATCATGTCTGAAACCTTCTCAACTTCTGGACTTCCAGTTAAAATGGGGGAAAAAACACTTACTTTTAACCACTTTGAGTTGCAGCTTTCACTCACTTTCAACCTAAAATATGTAAATGATATACCAACCATAGTGGACATAAGGGGCAATAATGGTTTTCTTACAGGTTAAGCAGAGATTCAATGTTGTCGTTGCTCACCCACCTAGCCACAGTGTAAGCAATAATATTCACAGTGACCCTGACATAGAATAAATCCTTAAATAACCAAGACAAATTAACTTCTGTAGAGTGTAATTTTTTGGATTCTATTTTTTAACCCATAGGTTCAGTAACTTAATTTTTAAAGAGGGTGTAGTTGGTATTGAAAGGAAATAATGCTTGATATTCCAAGCAAATGTTTAGCTCTGGTGGTGCCAGTGGGTTAGAGACCCCCATGGGTAAAAAAGCCACCTTCATTCACCTGGGTAGGCTATTGAATGACTGAATTGCTACAAGCTAAAATATCAAAGGGTAAGCAACAGAGAAAGATCTTTAATCGTGTGTGTGTGTGTGTGTGTGTGTGTGTGTGTGTGTGTGTTTTATATTAATGTCAATCAAGCAAAAAGGACAACATTGCACAGATGGGGAGAGAGGGTGGGAAACAGGAAGAAAAACTATCTCTGATGTTCAAATGTTGTTCTTTCTCTCACTTAGGGAAGCAACAATGTTGAGAAGCAAATATTCAAATAAGTGCAGTGACCCTTTACAAGTAGCTGGAATGAGCACAAAGAAAAAAGATTCTAAAACTCTATTTTTGGCATCAAGTGCAAAAAAAAAAAGTTTAGCTAAAGTTCAAATTCATAACCTAACATAACACCCTTAAAAAGAAATAGTGTGATGAATATGCACCCTAAACTAGAAACAATTTTAAATGCCTGAACTGTTTTATAGTTTTATTGTAGGAATGTTGCTTGCACCTGAAATCAAGCTAAAGAACCAGCTTCTAATTGGGAAACATTTTAAACACAATTCAGTTGTATAGGTAGTAGAGGTCTAGGCAAATAACTTTAATATTCTGCATGCTGGGCTATCTAATAGAGTCTTGTTAAATTGAAAAAGGAAAGCCTACAAAATAAAGTTCTAAATAAGAATTCAAAATATTGCTTAAAATGTATCCTTTCAGCTTAGATCAAAAGTACCCCTTTTCCTTATTTTGAAGCAGCTTTATGTATGTATGTCATGCAGGACAGGTGAGAGAAAGCAAGGAGAGTAATACAGGTGTTCACGCCAGCAGAACAGGGTTCATCAAGGCTGAATGAATTCATTATTTATTTAACTCAAATCCCAAATCTCCATGGCCACATCTTCAGCTTCTTCTGGCTCTCAGTGTTTCATTTTTCAACTATATATGTTAAGGAAAACATTGTCTACAACTTGTTTTAGAGACTACAAGAAATAATAAATATTATAGTTCCCTTATTAGGTAATAAGCAGAAAATAAAATTAAAATAATGAAATAACATAGACAAACATGCTGATAAAAATTTGAAGGAGATCACAAAACCTGAAAGGAATACCTGCGTAAGTTGTATAGCTGCTGGCAGAGCCACGAAGAGAGAAAGAAGGAAATAAAGTGCTACTGTTCTGAGATGTCATTGGTTTCTCCCTAATCCTCAAGATTTAGTTAAAATAAGCTACACCATCAGTGAACAGCCAGACACTCCCATATGCAATTTCAAGTGTCTGATCTTATCTTAGTTCATGCAATTATAATCCTTTGTCTACCTACTGTTACAAAGTTTCCTAATCAGTCTGGCTGCCTCCAGTCTCTCTTTTTCCATCTCTATACTATTCAGATGATCTATCTAAAATGCGTGTCACTCACCTACTTTTAAAACTGCAGTGACTTTCATTGTTAGGCGCTTTAGAATGTAATACCACATTCTCTGTTATCTTCCCTTACCTAACTTCTTCAGCTTCGTCTCCTACCACTACTTGGTCACACTTAATATTTCATAAATTCCAAATTAAGTGCAAATCCCCACATTTGACCACCTTTTATGCCACTTAACGATGCTGGCCATGCCTAACCAACACTTGGCCCTAACTCTTCCTGGAAAACTTTGGATGCTTCTATAGATGCTTCAAAATTCATTCATGTGCCACAGTTTCTCTGACGCCCTCTTTAGCAAATCCTGCGAGATAAGATTTAAGCCTCTCTCAGACAAAAAATGAAACAACTAACATTTATAGCCTTTATAACCTATAGAAGATACTATATATGCTAAATTCTAGGTTGCACACAGCATTTACATGTTAAATATGTATAGTCATATATTTCAATGTAAAAACATATCACCATTAGGCTGTCACTAGAGTTAATTATATGGTCCATTGATGGTTGAAATAAAGCTCTATTAATTTTTGTGATGTTTATAATGTCTTGAACAATTTATCACAATATAAAGATACTTGAATCAAAACACTTGCATTGTATAAAGTGATAAGACTATCAATTATTGAGATCAGAATAACAGAATATTAAGTTCTTGAAAGAATCTTCAAGATCATCTCCTATAGTCCTTTCTTTAACTGAGGTCCAGAGAGGTGAAATGAAATGCCCAAGATTATGCAGTCAGTTAAAAGCAAAGTCAACAACATAATTCTCATTTTCTGAACCTTATTCTGCCTTATTCATCTGGGGTCTGGGATACATCTGATCATATAACCTTCCTCCAAATGCCATCTTGGACCACATTGCCCAGCTCCTTACTCCTACTCCTTTCTTAAATCTTCCTTAGCTTTCTCTCAATGAGGAATGAATGCCCAGCTTAAAACTTTGTGTTAAGTGAATGCAGTAGTATTTATTAAGACTATTTCAGCAATATGTAAGAACATACAAAGATTTTCTCAGATACATTCTCTGTGTTTACTTTGACGAAGGATTAACTATCTTCACAGGATTTTGTAAACCTCACAGTCATCTTAAATCAAGACTCATTTGTTACATGTTACAAACAAGGAACTAGAATCAAATATAAGAGGTTTACAAGTTGAATGTACTGTTTCTATTTCTGCAAGTGTGTATGTGGGGCATGTGTGTTTGTGTGTGTGTGTGTGTGTGTGTGTGTGTGTGTGATCAATTTACTTTTTGAGTAGGAAACACATTTTACAATTCAAGCTTTTAAAAGTATAAAATGCAGTCTCTCTTCTAACCTCCAGTCTACTCAGCTCCCATCCTCACATGCAACAATATATTTAGGTTTTAACTAGGGATATTCTCCCAGAGATCACATGCATTTATATGCATGTATGCACGTGCACACACACGCATTTTCTTTCCACTAACAGAGTGGTAAGTACTACAATACTGTTTTTTCACTTTGCTATTTTTGCCTAATTGTTTTATTCTTTTTTCTGCTGCATAATATTCCATTACATCAGAATTTATTTAAACCAGTCCACAACTGGTTGACAATTAAGTTGTCTGAAATATTTTGTTATCACAATGAACAAATTTGTATAACTTCATCCCACATACAAGTGAGTAAATCTATAAGTCCCAGAAGCTGAAAAGCTAGGTGAAAGGGCATAAGCATTAGCAATTTTGATAAACATGTCAAACCTCTCTCTGTGGGAGTTGTACAGCCTTGCATTATCACAGCAATAAGTGAGAATGCTTGGTTCCTCATATGCCCTTGACTATGTAGTGTGTCACCAAACTTGTGATTTTGTCTGTCTTATAAGTGAACAGATGTTATCTTAGTCTTCTCAATTGCCTTTTTCTTATTAGGAGTGAGGTTGAATTATTTTTTAAGATTTTAAAGAAACATTTGTATTTCTTTTTGTCTGTGAACTATCAATGCATACCCTTTGCCCATTTTGCTACTGGGTCGTTGATTTTTTTTTTTTCTTATCTTTATTTCTGTTGGGTTTTTGATATTAGGGGAATTAATCCTTTTTCTGGCGGTATGACTAGAAAATAATTTCTTATCTTTGTTATTTGCATTTTGAATTTGCAGTTTTTGTCATACAAATCTTTTTGTTTGTATATGATAGAATTTATCAAAATCTCTGTCTTCTGAATTTTATATTTTTAGAGGAGCTTTTTCTGTAGCAAATATAACATACTTATTTACTCCATGGTTTCTTCTGGTATTTTTATGGTATCATATTTTAATGTAAATATTTGATTCATCTATAATTTATTCTGGTATGAGATATGGAACCAATTTAATAATTTTTTTTCCACATGGCCACTGACTCATCCCAACACCATTATTTTTCCAGCTGATGTGACTGTTGTTTTGGGGGATATAAGAATAGAAATAAATATTATTTCCAATATTTGTCAATCCATGGGATAATGTTAGTTGCAAAGATTTGTCTTTTCCAGTTACCTCATGCTAGGAAATCATCAACTAAGGTACTATTTATTAGAAATGCAGGAAAATAGGAATACTGTTCATGTGGATGCATCTTACATTAGATCTAAATAACCATACTCAGGACTACACCCAGCATTGGGAATACTACTGTACTTTATACTTTACATCTAAAGATACAAGGAAATCAACACAAAATAAACCATAAAATCCCACAACTAACCCAGCCTTGTATGAGTATTGTCACGTCAATTTTGCTATATTCTCAAAGCCATGGTCTAAATATTTACATAAGCACAAACTTTTAAAAAAGCATAGTTAACCATCCAAATATTATCTCTGGCTGTTTAGAGCCTGTAACTGCCAGAACTACCATAATGGTGAATTGTGAAACTAATCTTGAAGAAACAAGACTTCTAGAAAGCATAGAATTTGCATTTTGCTGATATAAAACAAAACAAAAAACATAAAAAAATAATCAATGTTTGCAAGCAAAATAATACTAAAATAGTTGTTGAAATGTTAATGGAAAAACAATAAAAGGTGCTTCATTATTAGGAGAAGACATTTATAAGAATGCAAATTAATTATTTTAATAGCAAGTGAGAGAATGGTAACTGCTTCCTGACTTAAGAATCTTTCAATAGGGCATCCGAATACCCAGAAATCATGGATGTGGATAGGCTTTGGTAGACTTTTTACCCCTTTGAGTCATTTTGAGATTTAGGCAACATGATCTGGTAACCAGGTGTTGAAATGTTCAATTAGCAAAGAGTAGCCTACCATCAGAATGGACAAAAAATTTGCATTCTTAGAAAAAGAAAGAAGTAAAGTTTTAAAAGTTAAGTAGCTTACTGTTGAAGTAAATGAAGCTTAAGTAAAGAAAATATGTATAGAGCCACATTATTCATGGTCTCCTGCTATACTGCCATTTGGAATCATTAAGTGTTTCTTCTTTCAACTAAAGAAAAAGGATGATAAAGCAGAATTTCTGAAACCAATCTCCTACTACAGAGGTCACTTTGAAAATTGATTTCTAGCAGAAATACAAATTTATGTAATCCTGAGACGTCAGTTTGTAAATGGGAAGACAGGTAGCCTTCCTCCTCTGATGGCCACTTCATATTCTCAGAATCACAGTAAAGCTGGAAAAGCAGTTTTTCATGTTGCAGTGTCTCAGATTGAACAAGAAAAATTGGTACCTTTGTGCTGTTGATTCCCTGATGGAGCAAAGTGTCAAATGCATCTTGAATCTGTCCAACACAGTTTTTAAAAAACTAAAAATGTTCTTAAAAGTACCATCTGAAGCTTCCACTTTAAAGTTTACGGAAGAGAAAAGAATATCTGCAGAAGGCGGAGAAAACATTTATTCCCTGGGGAGTAAGTCTGTGACTGAGAGCAGAATACTATATCAAAACAGAAAATGGGCTTCCCCGGTGGCGCAGTGGTTGAGAGTCTGCCTGCCAATTTAGGGGACACGGGTTCGTGCCCCGGTACGGGAAGATCCCACATGCCGCGGAGCGGCTGGGCCCGTGAGCCATGGCCGCTGAGCCTGCGCGTCCGGAGCCTGTGCTCCGCAACAGGAGAGGCCACAACAGTGAGAGGCCCGCGTACGGCAAACAAACAAACAAAAAAAAACAGAAAATGTTTAGCTTTTCTGTAAGCTTCCTTTAAGAGAGTTCACATGTAAATGAGTTTGCATATGCCTGTGTGTATAAGTAATGAAGCATGGCTTTCTCTGGTTTGGTATGCTTGCTTAAAAAAAAAGAAGAAAACAGATCAGTCAGTCAGCTGTGAGAAATCAGATACTGTTTTCTAAAATAACAATTTACTGTCAATATTTTATTTGATATTTCAACATCTTCATTTGGCAACCCTTAGTAAAATGTCTGGCACATAATAAACACTCAAGTTTTCAAAATTCAAGAAAATAAAACATTACTATCAATATGTTAATTCTGTACATTTTATTTTCTCTCAATTTAAATATGTCCCTCATATGTGTCAGGTTTCTTTTTTCTTTTTTAAGCTCTGAAAATTATTATTTTTTAACAACTTTATTAGAATATAATTGTTCTACAATGCTGTATTAGTTTCTGCTGTATAACAAAGTGAATCAACTATATGTACACATATATCCCTATATCTTCTCCCTCTCGTGTTTCCCTCCAACCCTCCCTATCCCAGCACTCTAGGTGGACACAAAGCACCAAGCAGATCTCCCAGTGCTATGCGTCTGACTCCCACTAGCCATCTATTTTACATTTGGTAGTGTATATATGTCCATGCCACTCTCTCACTTCATCCCAGCTTACCCTTCCATGTCCCCGTGTCCTAAAGTCTACTCTCTACATCTGTGTCTTTATTCCTGTCCTGCCCCTAGGTTCTTCAGAATGATCTTTTTTTTGTAGATTCCATATATATGTGTTAGCATATGGCATTTGTTTTTCTCTTTGTGACTTACTTCACTCTGTATAACAGTCTCTAGGTCCATCAACCTCACTACAAATAACTCTCTTTCATTTCTTTTTATGGCTGAGTAATATTCCATTGTATATATGTGCCACATCTTCTTTAACCACTCATCTGATGATGGACACGTAGGTTGTTTCCTTCTCCTGGCTATTGTAAATAGAGTTGCAATGAACATTTTGGTACATGACTCTTTTTGAATTATGGTTTTCCAGGGTATATGCCCAGTAGAGGGATTGCTGAGTCATATGGTAGTTCTATTTTTAGTTTTTTAAGGAACCTCCATACTGTTCTCCATAGTGGCTGTATCAATTTACATTCCCACCAATAGTGCAAGAGGGTTCCCTTTTCTCCACACCCACTCCAGCATTTATTGTTTGTAGCTTTTTGGATGATGGCCATTCTGACCAGTGTGAGGTGATACCTCAATGTAGTTGTGATTTGCATTTCTCTAATAATTACTGATGCTGAGCATCATTTCATGTGTTTGTTGGCAATCTGTATATCTTCTTTGGAGAAATGTCTATTTAGGTCTTCTGCCCATTTTTGGATTGGGTTGTTTTTTTGATATTGAGCTGCATGAGCTGCTTCCATATTTTGGAGATTAATCTTTTGTCAGTTGCTTCATTTGCAAATATTTTCTACCATTCAGAGGGTTGTCTTTTCGTCTTGTTTATGGCTTCCTTTGTTGTAAAGAAGCTTTGAAGTTTCATTAGGTCCCATTAGGTTTTGTTTTTATTTCCATTTCTCTAGGAGGTGGGTCAAAAAGGATCTTGCTGTGATTTATGTCATAGAGTGTTTTGCCTCTAAGAGTTTTATAGGGTCTGGCCTTACGCTTAGGTCTTTAATCCATTTTGAGTTTATTTTTCTATATGGTGTTAAGGAGTGTTCTAATTTCATTCCTTTACATGTAGCTGTCCAGTTTTCTCAGCACCACTTATTGAAGAGGCTGTCTTTTCTCCATTGTATATTCTTGCTTACTTTATCAAAGAAACAGTGGTCATATGTGCGTGGGTTTATCTCTGGGCTTTCTATCCTCTTCCATCAATGTATATTTCTGTTTTTGTGCCAATACCATACTGTCTTGATTACTGTAGCTTTGTAGTATAGTCTGAAGTCAGGGAGTCTGATTCCACCAGCTCTGTTTTTCTTTCTCAATATTGCTTTGGTTATTCGGGTCTTTTGTGTTTCCATACAAATGGTGACATTTTTTGTTCTAGTTCTGTGAAAAATGCCATTGGTAGTTTGGTAGGGATTGCACTGAATCTGTAGATGCTTTGGGTAGTATAGTCATTTTCACAATGTTGATTCTTCCAATCCAAGAACACGGTATATCTCTCCAACTGCTTCTATCATCTTTAATTTCTTTCATCAGTGTCTTATAGTTTTCTTCATACAGGTCTTTTGTCTCATTAGGTAGGTTTATTCCTAGGTATTTTATTCTTTTTGTTGCAACGGTTAATGGGAGTGTTTCCTTAATTACTCTTTCCGATTTTTCATCATTAGTGTATAGGAATGCAAGAGATTTTTGTGCATTAATTTTGTATTCTGCTACTACACAAAATTCATTGATTAGCTCTAGTAGTTTTCTGGTGGCATCTTTAGGATTCTCTATTTATAGTATGTCATCTGCAAACAGTGACAGTTTTACTTCTCCTTTTCGCACTTGGATTCCTTTTATTTCTTTTTCTTCTCTGATTGCTGTGGCTAAAACTTCTAAAACTATGTTGAATCATAGTGGTGACAGCTGGCAACCTTGTCTTGTTCCTGATCTTAGTGGAAATGCTTTCAGTTTTTCACCATTGAGAACGATGTTGACTGTGGGTCTGTCATATAGGCATTTATTATGTTGAAGTAAGTTCCCCCTATGCCTACTTTCTAGAGGGTCTTTATCATAAATGGGTGTTGAATTTTGTCAGAAGCTTTTCCTGCACTATTGAGATGATCATAAGGTTTTCCTCTTTTAATTTGTTAGTATGGTTTATCACATTGATTGATTTGTATATATTGAAGAATCCTTGCATCCCTGGGATAAACTCCACTTGATCATGGTGTATGATCCTTTTAATGTGTTGCTGGATTCTGTTTGCTAGTATTTTGTTGAGGATTTTTGCATCTATGTTCATCAGTGCTATTGGCCTGTAGTTTTCTTTTTTTGTGACATCTTTGTCTGGTTTTGGTATCAGGGTGATGCTGGCCTCGTAGAATGAGTTTGGGAGTATTCCTCTATCTGGTATATTTTGGAAGAGTTTGAGAAGGATAGGTGTTAGCTCTTCTCTAAATGTTTGATAGAATTCACCCGTGAAGCCACTGGGCCCTGGGCTTCTGTTTGCTGGAAGATTTTTAATCAGTTTCATTTTCAGTGCTTATCATTGCTCTGTTCATATTTTCTATTTCTTCCTGTTTCAGTCTTGGAAGGTTGTGCTTTTCTAAGAATTTGTCCATTTCTTCCAGGTTGTCCATTTTCTTAGCGTATAGTTCCTTGTAGTAATCTCTCATAATCATTTTTATTTCTGGTGTCAGTTGTTACTTACCCTTTTTCATTTCTAATTCTACCGATTTGAGTGTTCTCCCTTTTTTTCTTGATTAGTCTGGGTAATGGTTTATCAACTTTATCTTCTCAAAGAACCAGCTTTTAGTCTATTGATCTTTGCTATCGTTTCCTTCATTTCTTTTTCATTTATTTCTGATCTGATCTATATGATTTCTTTCCTTCTGCTAAATTGGGGTTTTTTTGTTCTTCTTTCTCTAATTGCTTTAGGTGTAAAGTTAGGTTGTTTATTTGAGATATTTCTTGTTTCTTGAGGTATGATTGTATTCCTATAAACTTCCCTCTTAGAACTGCTTTTGCTGCATCCCATAGGTTTTGGGTCATCGTGTTTTCATTGTCATTTATTTCTGGGTATTTTTTGATTTCCTCTTTGATTTCTTCAGTGATCTCTTGGTTATTTAGAAGTGTATTGTTTAGCCTCTATGTGTTTTTACTTTTTACAGTTTTTTTCCTGTAATTGATATCTAGTCTCATAGCATTGTGGTCGGAAAAGATACCTGATATGATTTCAACTTTCTAAATTTACCAAGGTTTGATTTGTGACCCAAGATATGATCTATCCTGGAGAATGTTCCATGAGCACTTGAGAAGAACGTGTATTCTGTTGTTTTTGGATGGGATGTGCCATGAATATCAATTAAGTCCATCTTGTTTAATGTGTCATTTAAAGCTTGTGTTTCCTTATTTATTTTCATTTTGGATGATCTGTCCATTGGTGAAAGTGGGGTGTTAAAGTCCCCTATTATTACTGTGTTACTCTTGATTTCACATTTTATTGATGTTAGCATTTGAGGTGCTCCTATGTTGAGTGCATAAATATTTACAATTGCTATATCTTCTCTTGGATTGATCCCTTGATCACTGTGTAGTGTCCTTCTGTGTCTCTTGTAACAGTCTTTATTTTAAAGCCCATTTTGTCTGATATAAGAATTGCTACTCCAGCTTTCTTTTGATTTCCATTTGCATGGAATATCTTTTTCCATTCCCTCACTTTCAGTCTCTTTGTGTCCCTAGGTCTGAAGTGAGTCTCTTGTAGACAGCATATATATGGGTCTTGTTTTTGTACCCATTCAGTCAGTCTATGTCTTTTGGTCGAAGCATTTAATCCATTTACATTTAAGGTAGTTAGCAATATGTATGTTCCTATTACCATTTTCTTAATTGTTTTGGGCTTATATTGTAGGTCTTCTCCTCCTCTTGTGTTTCCTCCTTAGAGAAGTTCCTTTAGCATTTGTTGTTGAGCTGGTTTGGTGGTGCTGAATTCTCTTAGCTTTTGCTTGTCTGTTAAGGTTTTAATTTCTCCATCGAATCTGAATGAGATCCTTGCTGGGTAGAGTAATCTTGGTTGTAGGTTTATCCCTTTCATCACTTTAAATATGTCCTGTCACTCCCTTCTGGCTTGTAGAGTTTCTTCTGAAAAATCAGCTGTTAACCTTATGGGATTCCCTTGTATATTATTTGTTGTTTTTCCCTTGCTGCTTTTAATATGTTTTCTTTGTATTTAATTTTTGACAGTTTGATTAATATGTGTCTTGGCATGTTTCTCCTTGCATTTTTCCTTATAGGACTCTCTGAGCTTCCTGGACTTGATTGACTATTTCCTTTCCCGTATTAGGGAACTTTTCAACTATAATCTCTTCAAATATTTTCTCAGTCTTTCTTTTTCTCTTCTTTTTCTGGAACCCCTATAATACAAATGTTGTTGTGTTTAATGTTTTCCCAGAGGTCTCTGAGACTATCCTCAATTCTTTTCATTCTTTATTCTTTCTTCTGCTCTGTGGTAGTTATCTCTACTATTTTATCTTCCAGATCACTTATCCATTCTTCTGCCTCAGTTATTCTGCTACTGATTCCTTCTAGAGAATTTTTAATTTCATTTATTGTGTTGTTCATCATTGTTTGTTTGCTCCTTAGTTCTTCTTGGTCCTTGTTAAACGTTTCTTGTATTTTCTCCATTCTATTTCCAAGATTTTGGATCATCTTTACTATCATTACTCTGCATTCTTTTTCAGGTAGAGTGCCTATTTCCTCTTCATTTGTTTGGTCTGATGGGTTTTACCTTTCTCCTTCGTCTGCTGTGTGTTTCTCTGTCTTCTCATTTTGCTTAACTTACTGCGTTTGGGGTCTCCTTTTTGCAGGCTGCAGGTTCGTAGTTCCCATTGTTTATGGTGTCTGCCCCCAGTGGCTAAGGTTGGTTCAGTGGGTTGTGTAGGCTTCCTGGTGGAGGGGACTGGTTCCTGTGTTCTGGTGAATGAGGCGGGATCTTGTCTTTCTGGTGGGCAGGACCACATCCACTGCTGTGTTTTGGGGTGTCTGTGACCTTATTATGATTTTAGGCAGCCTCTCTGCTAATGGGTGGGGTTGTGTTCCTTTATTGCTACATGTTTGGCATAGCGTTTCCAGCACTGTAGCTTGCTGGTCATTGAGTGGATCTGGGTCTTCTCGTTGAGATGGAGATCTCTGGGAGAGCTTTTGCCTTTTGATATTATGTGGGGCTGGGAGGTCTCTGGTGGACCAGTGTCCTGAACTCAGCTCTCCCACCTCAGAGGTTCAGGCCTCACACCTGGTCGGAGCTTCAAGACCCTGTCAGCCACACAGCTCAGAAGAAAAGTGAGAAAAAAAGAAAAGAAAAGAAAGTTTTTAAAAGAAAAAAATTATTAAAAAGAAAAAAAAGAAAGAAGAGAGCAACCAAACCAAAAAACAAATCCACCAATGACAACAAGTGCTAAAAACTACACTAAGATAAACATATAAATCAGAAACTAGTCACATATAGCAGTCACATATAGCAAACCCCAAGTCTACAGTTGCCCCCAAAATCCACCGCCTCAATTTTGGGATGATTCGTTGCCTATTCAGGTATTCCACAGATGCAGGGTACATCAGGCTGTGGAGATTTAATCTGCTGCTCCTGAGGCTGCTGGGAGAAATTTCCCTTTCTCTTCTTTGTTTGCACAGCTCCTGGGATTCAGCTTTGGATTTGGTTCCGCCTCTGAGTGTAGGTCACCTGAGGGCGTCTGTTCCCCACCCAGACAGGACGGGGTTAAAGGAGCAGCTGATTAGGGGGCTCTGGCTCACTCAGGCCGTGGGGAGAGAGGGGTACAGAATGCAGGGCGAGCCTACGGTGGCAGAGGCCAACATGACGTTGAATCAGCCTGAGATGCACCGTGTGTTCTCCTGGGGAAGCTGTCCCTGGATCACGGGACCCTGGCAGTGGCAGGCTCCCGGGAGGGGAGGTGTGGATAGTGACCTGTGCTCGCATACAGGCTTCTTGGTGGCTGCAGCAGCAGCCTTAGCGTTTCATGCCTGTCTCTGGCATCTGCGCTGATAGCGGTGGCTCGCTCCCATCTCTGGAGCTTGTTTAGGCGGTGCTCTGAATACCCTCTCCTCGCGCACCCCAAAACAATGGTCTCTTGCCTCTTAGGCAGTTCCAGACTTTTCCCCGGACTCCATCCCAGCTAAGTGTGGCACACTGGCCCCCCCAGGTTGTGTTCACACAGCCAACCTCAGTCCTCTCACTGGGATCTGACCTCCAAAGCTGGAGCCTCAGCTCCCAGCCCCTGCCTGCCCCGGCAGGTGAGCTGACAAGCCTCTCAGGCTGGTGATTGCTGGGGCACCAATCCTCTGTGCAGGAATCTCTCTGCTTTGCCCTCTGCACCCCTGTTGCTGCTCTCTCCTCCACGGCTCTGAAGCTTCCCCCCCCACCCACCCCCTGTTTCCACCAGTGAAGTGGCTTCCTAGTGTGTGGAAACTTTTCCTCCTTCACAGCTCCCTCCCCGAGGTGCAGGTCCCGTCCCTATTCTTTTGTCTCTGTTTTTAATTTTTTCTTTTGCCCTCCCCAGGTATGTGGGGAGTTTCTTGCCTTTTGGGAGGTCTGAGGTCTTCTGCCAGCGTTCAGTAGGTGTTCTGTAGTAGTTGTTCCACATGCAGATGTAGTTTTGATGTATTTGTGGGGAGGAAGGTGATCTCCACGTCTTACTCCTCCATCATCTTGAAGGTCCCCCTGTGTCAGGCTTTTTAAAGGAAGTCTTAATGGCTCATATATGACAGTATTCTGTACTTTCAATCATTGAAGAGAGGTAGAGATAAAAATTAAAATCCTGTAGAGATCCCATTTTTAGAATATCATAAAAGAAATCAAGCCAAAGAAATTCTTAAGCATGTGAAGCCTACAAATAATAGTCATCATATATTAACATGGCTGAAATAAAGATATATGGAAATAATAAATCAGGAGTACTTTATCCATCTGCCATCTATTTGCTTTTTGGATGCTCACAGCTTGGATAGAGATCATAGAAAAGGAAGTTAGGCAGAAGCAAGAAAGGCTGGCAAATAGAGAACTCATCCCAACTGATTTTCAGATGAAGAAACAAACCTAGCACTAAAAGTAAGTTAACAGTATATTGGTCAAATAAATCTTTCTTAAATAAGGCACTACAGTAAAGACAAAGGACAAAGTAGCAACTGTTCAGGAAATGAGACCAGTGAGACCCAGAGCCCTTCCTCCTGATTACATACCAGCTTGCATGGACAGTACCTTCTCATTACATGTTCATGTGAGTAACATACATACGGGCAAGCTGAAAAGCCGTGACCAAGGGATGGCTTGCTAAATGGAGCAGCAAGATGAACTGTTCACTAAAGGTCTGTAAACACTTCTAAAAACAGGGTGATATGAAAGCCCCTCAGGTCCTTTCCATATCACTAGGTAACCCTTCTAGGAAGCGGACAGAATTAACAGTCTGCAACAGTTTTCGACTGTCCTTAGCTGCACAACCACATGTCCCTTTTGTAGAAGGTAAAACATATAGAGGTAAGAGAAAATGAAACCTCTGAAGAATTCCTTGACCAGTCTCATTGTTGGAAGATTCTAACAACTTGCTTTCTATGTTTCTATGAGTTAATAAATAAACCCGCCAGCTATGCTCCAACTGAGGCAAGAAAACAGTGATCTCATGTCACATGAAACCGGACTCAATGAGTCAGATGATGTCACCATGGCCCCACTAATTCTTCCGGAAGTTCTAAAAAAGTGTTTCTAATATGGTACCCAGGAAAGCAGTTGGCTTCCTACAGCAGTGGGCTGTAGGAAGCCCCTCTCTCTACCCATAAAAGCAAATGAACCACGCAAGGACCTCCTTCCAAGGAACTGGACCTTGACAGAGAGTTGAGAGCATCATGGATAATATCAAAGTGGGACTTAACATTGCCTTGGATTGGGAATACATCAAAATTAGACCTATGTGAGAGAAGAAATGAAATTCTTAATTTTAGAAAGCCCTAAAACGATAGCTCTCCACTGTGGAAGCCACTGGGGAGAAGTTTCAAAGGGCACATGCTGCTGATCCCTCTCTCCCTGCTTGCCTTACTCTTCATGCTCACTTTGAGAACCACTGTACAGAGGTATTATAATGAGAGAAAAAGAAAACATCCAGAAAACACAGAGCCATTTTTAAAATCCTGGACAAGGAGCTTTACAACATGGATTTCAATTGTGAGGACTAGTACTTAGTTCCTATTCTTTGAGCAGGGATTCAAATTCTATCCCAACATTTAAAAGTATATAATGTTTTCAGCTGGTGGGTGGTTCTGGAAAAGAGTCTGACAAGGTAATGACTATTGAGTAACAAATGCAGGCGTGCATTCACGCCATCTACATCCCCTCTCTCCAGACCACAGGGAGAAAGGTCCCTCCCAGCTCAAGACTCAACCTTCCTTGGCTAATCTAAAGTTCAATTCTTCCTTTTTGCTGTCCTAATCCTTTTAACATTGCTGCTGGCTTTCTTTGTAGGTTAGAATTATTTTTAAAATATCTTTCATGCTTAAAAAACAAACAAACAAAAATCCCTAGTTACTCGTGTTTCCCTGTAGCTACTTAAATGTCTCTCTTCTTCCCTTCACATCTAAGCTTCCTGAAAGAAGCCTACACACCATCTGCTCTTTTTCTCACCTCTCATTTATTGCTCAAACTATAATAATTAGGCTTCCACCCCTAAACTACTTTAAGAATACAGCAAATATCTCCACACTGCTAATATCAACAAATTCTTTCAATCCCTTTATTATTTGATGTCTCTGCTATATTTGGTACTACTTCCCACTTATTTTTCTTAACTTCTTTCTCTAACATTATCCATCCTAAAAGCGGCTCCTACCAGTGACTCCCTACGGGTTATGTTTATAAAATACATATTACAAAACACAACAGTGAGGTTAAAAATACAAGATTTCTATCAGTTTGTTCCTCGACCTGTAATGAACTTCTAAGGAATGGACAGATCAACCTGGCATAACACCCAAATGTGCCTCTTCATACCTCTTCCTGGAATGCCCTTCTTCACTTGTCAGCTGTTGGTGTTTGAGCAGGTAAACGCACAATTTCCATTACTCCCCTGCCTGAATTGGGAAACGATTTGAGAGACAGATGTAATAGCCAGGCAGGTGAACAAATATATCATTCCTCATAATGCTGCTCTAGACATATGGCTTAGGTCAACAGCAACAGCAGGCTTGCTTCCCCTGAATTAGTTATACCACTGGTACAGGGAGATAAACCCAGCCCACACTCTTAGGAGAAGCACCTGATCTACTGGGCCTCCCTCACAGCAAAGGGAAAATGAAATTGTATTCTTCTTCCTGGTAAGCAGACAATCAAAGGGAAGAGAAAAGGGTGAAACACAAATTCTGACCCTTCTGTCAAACACATCAGTCAGTTATTCATTTCTTCTTGCAGAGATGAAGTGAACAAGGATACGTAGAAAGGAGTGGGTGTGACTATACTAAAGCCTTGGCATAGCGTGGTGCTTAAGAGCACGTGCTCTAGAACAGCATTGCCTGGATTTGAATCTCAGCTATATTAATTAGAAGCAATATTAGTTTAGGCACATTCCTTAATTTTCCTGTGCTTCAATTTCCTTATATCTGAACTGGGCAATTAACAGCACTAAGTTTATAAGAGTGAAAGAAGGATTAAAGACTCAGTATTCATAGAGTACTTAGAACAGTGCCCAGTATATAGTATTATGTGAACATTTTAACGCCGGGAAACCTACAGGTCCCTAAGAAGGCGCATTTATATTACTCAGGTATTTTAAACGTGTACCTAGAAGATAATGTGCATCTTTATATAGCTTTTATTTCTTTATATATCAGTCTCTCATAATAAATTATGAGTATTTTGAAGTCAGGTGCTTGGTTTTCTTCACCTTTGTGTCTACTGCTCCTAGCATACCATGCACTCAGTTGTTTATTGAATTAATGAATATATTAATTTCAAAGGGTCTATTATTTTGCAGTGGAGTACACAGGTTAAGGAAATCACTTTCTTCAAAAGACTGATAAAAACTTGATTTACGCCTTCAAAAAGTACTTCAGTTGTGCCAAATTTATAGATTGTGATTGCTCTGAATGGAAATCAAGTCCTGCTAATAGAGCATTTCACAAAAGAATAAAATGTTGGGGCTTCCCTGGTGGCGCAGTGGTTGAGAGTCCGCCTGCCGATGCAGGGGACACGGGTTCGTACCCCGGTCTGGGAGGATCCCGCATGTCGCGGAGCGGCTGGGCCCGTGAGCCATGGCCGCTGAGCCTGCGCGTCCGGAGCCTGCGCTCCGCAACGGGAGAGGCCACAACAGTGAGAGGCCCGCGTACCGCAAAATAAATAAATAAATAAATAAATAAATAAATAAATAAATAAATAAGAATAAAATGGTAACACAAGTCACAGTAAGATGCAAGTGTCAATTAAGGCTGTACCGGCAAAGAGATGGCACAAATTAGTGCAATTCAAGGAGAGTTTAGTTACAAAAGGACTATTCACTAATAGGATAGAAGAGGAATGCAGGGATACCAGCAGCCAAGCTGTTACCACCTATAGGCCCAAAGGAATGACCAGAGAAGACAGAGGTTTCCAGGACCAAGTAAGAGGGTCATATCGAACAACACACTTGGAGAGAGCAATAACTTACAGTTGCATGATGCAGCAAGCATTAGGCAATCTCCAAGGAGAAGCCAAAGGAATAAATACCCAACCTCACTCTCCACCCTCATTCTGATCTCCTGCCACAGCTCCCCATGGGCCAAACCCAACCAGAAGCCAGAAGGCTAGGAGCACTATTGATGTAGCCACTCAGTTCAACCTTCCAGGGCAGTGAATGAGGTAGAGAAGGGTAGAGAGTGAATCTGGTGGGACTAAAAGAAAACATCCAGCATAGCACAATGAACAAAGTTCCCAAGAGAAATTAGAAAAACAACACAATGAATTTTCTCCACATGAATACAGTGCAACAAATATGTAACTCACAATTCATTCAAATTAAAGTCTTATCCATTTGTCAACTATTTCTTGAACTTTGAATGTGTACAAGAAAATACATTGTGTCAGTAATACAAAAATGAATGATGTGGGGTCCCTCCTCCCAAGTAGCTTACTGTCTAACAGAAGACCAAAAGGGTCAAATGCATCAAATGTTATAACAAATGGAGTGGATAAAGCATTCCATGTTTAAGTTTTTTAAATCCACTTGAATTTACTATGATTTCTGCCTAAACTAATTTGTGTACTTCCAATTTATAGCACCTTTTTCTGTCCAACTAGAATAATACTTTGGCTTAATTCTGAAAAAAAAATTGGTCATATTTAAATAATATACAATATTTCATAAATAACAAAACTAATTATCAATGAACAATTGGTAAAACTAGAAGGAAAAGGCCAGAATAATCACTGATCTAACAAAACTTAATTTACTACTAGGAAGACACAAGGAAATATAAAACAATGCTTTATATTTCCATAAACATTTCCATAAACATTACAAATATATAAAATAAAAATAAAAAGAATAAAATTTATACACACATTTTAATGATGTTTGTTAAGCTAACAAACATAAACAGCAACAGACCACAAATTAATCATCTAAAAATGTTTAATCTACTCTACTCATATGCATATTTAGTTATATTCAGTAATAAATTATTTACAAGAAAACCAGTATTTTTGGTATAAATAAGACAGAATGTTAAACAAAGCTCTACACAGAAACATAAAGCATATTCTATGAGTACTTTATATATTAAAGCAAGATAATCAATAATCTGGTCCATTTTTCCAAAATACGATTAATTTAAGGGAGCCACTGTTTGGTTCTCAGAAACAGCCTGTAAATTATATCCAGTCCTGCTAACATCAAGGAGGATGCCTTATGAAAGTATTTCAGTTTCAACTTCACTTTCAGAAAGAGGTAAACATCAAACAAAATAGAATTCTGGTGACTAAAATGAGGTACAACAGCAAGTTTATCTACAGAGGATCAAGAAAATGAATAGCAAATTCTCCTCAGAAACCATCAATCTCTTTCTTTTGTTAATCCCTCCACACATCTGGGCAGAACACAGGAATGTAAGCAGTAAAATTCAGTGTTTCCCAAACAGTATTTTTTTTTCCCTTTTGCTTGTTGACACCTAAATTTATCTGAACAGAAGAGTATGAACAAAATTCTTAACAGTCCTATTGATCTATTGTCTTTCACAAGCCCTTAAGCTAAACGCTTTCAAGATTCCAAGATTAGAATAATAGAGGGCAGATATTCACAGGACCTTGAGTTCTACATTAATTTTACAAACTGCTAATTCAGAGTATGCTCCCCCCCAAATATATCATGTTACTATGGGTTAGTATAATACTATTGTGGTGCTTGACCTTTCTATAAACAAGTTTTTACCACAGAAATCCACCTCAGGTCTTTGCTATTTTCTTGAATGAAACTAACCCCCGAGAATCAAATGTATTTAAGAGAAAATATGGGACAAATATATCAATTTTAGAATAACCTATATATTGATTCTGCCAATATTTGAATCACTGAACACTTATGCATCTGTACATTAAAATTCTTCCCGTGAAACAGCAAATAATAGCCATAGTTACAATAATCCTCTAAATGACTTGTCAAGCAACAATGTTTATTGAGCAATTAGGACGGTGAAGTACAGAGAGATCCACCAGTATACAACCTTGAATGATGATAAAAAGAGGAAATTTTATTTGATTCAGGAATTAAAGATAATATGTATAAAAGTAAGGAGTCATGGAAAATACTTAAAGATAGAGACTTGTGTGTGTGTGTGTGTGTACACACACATACAGGTATAAGATAATAAAAATATGAACAAAAATTCAATTACTCATTGAATAATTATTTATTAGAGCCCCCTCTTCTAACTACACATTATGATAGGTAGACACCAGCTACTTAACCGTTAATGAACAGACATGGTTTCTGACTTCTTGGAGATTTCAGTCCAGTGGGGTACACTGCCAAGTAAAAAAACAAACTATTGCAATATCAGCTAATAGGTGCTACCAAGTGGTGTGATTGGGTCCTAAGGCCACAACTGGGAGCAACACTTAAACTGGGTTTGGGATGCTCAAGTAAAACCCCATGGAAAAGTACAGTTGAGCTGATCACTAGAGTTCATTCACATAAAGGAGTCTGATGAAAAGTGATGAAGGATAGTTTTTGAGACTGAGGAAACAAACATGCCAAGGTCCTAAGATAAAAGAATATGGCATATAAAGGAACGAAATTGGGTCATTTGTAGAGACATGGATGGACCTAGAGACTGTCATACAGAGTGAAGTTAGTGAGAAAGAGAAAAACAAATATCATATATTAACACATATATGTGGAATCTAGAAAAATGGTACAGATGAACCTGTTTGCAAGGCAGAAATAGAGACACAGACGTAGAGAACAAACTTATGGACACCAAGGGGGGAAAGCCGCGGGTATGTGGGGATGGTGGTGTGATGAATTGGGCAATTGGGATTGACATGTATACACTGATGTGTATAAAATTGATGACTAATAAGAACCTGCTGTATAAAAAAATAAATAAAATTAAATTCAAAATTTTTAAAAAATAAAATAAAAAGACTATATTGACTCTTCTAACCTCTTTAATTAGCACATTCTTAAAATGACGCAAAGTCAGATTTTGAGCATGCCAGTGAGCTCAAGTTTAAGTGGGTAACTAATGACTATACTTGCTCACAGTTTGTTTGGTCCTCTGGATAAATACAGCTTATGAAAAACGTGTTTAGTTTCATCTGTTACTGCCAGAAGCCTTGGCCAACTTCCCCTTATGTAGCTGCAATGGAAATCAGGTCCTGCTGAGAAATCATTCTCAAAGAATATGCTACTTCAAAATTCTGGCTTGAAAACAGCACAGTTTTTTCAATTAAGTTCTCAGAACAACATTTTATATAAAGGGTTTAGCCCTTTTTCTCCACAAATGATAAAATAAACTATCATTCTAATCACATGGTGGTAACAAGTCATAAGTTAAATTGAATAACATGGTCTTAATCCTTGTCACAGAACCACCTGACATCTGACTAATTAGGTAGTCTCAAACTTGAGAAGTCCATAGATTGACTGGATAAATAACAAAGGTTTAATTAATGCCACACTCCTCAGACATTAAGTTTAAGAGAGTTGGCAGCTAGAAAATGTCGACGTCCTGATGGGCTTCAAATCTGAAAAGGTACTAATTTTTAACATTAACTAAAATTTTCAAAGATCTCTCTCTTTCAATGTAAAGTTAAATTGCACACCTAAATTGCTGAATGTCAATATTGAGGTCAATCAGACTATGTTCAATGTTCCCAGAAAAATTAGACTGTCCTTCAAAATTGTACATGTAGCTCAGGTGAATTTGCTTCAAATTCTGCATTAAAAGGCATTAAAGAAGAACAAGTTAAGGTTGCTTGACAATTCTACTGTAATGCTTCAGAAAGGTCATATAACACCTGCTAGAAGAATCTCATAAAAATGCTTTCAGTTTTTCACCACTGAGAATGATGTTTGCTGTGGGTTTGTCATACATGGCCTTTATTATGTTAGGTAGGTTCCCTCCATGACCACTTTCTGGAGAGTTTTTATCATAAATGGGTGTTGAATTTTGTCAAAAGCTTTTTCTGCATCTATTGAGATGATCATATGGTTTTTATTCTTTAATTTTTTAATATGGTGTATCACATTGATTGACTTGTGTATATCGAAGATTCCTTGCATCCCTGGGATAGATCTCACTTGATCATGTGTATGATCCTTTTAATGTGTTGTTGGATTCTGTTTGCTAGTATTCTGTTGAGGATTTTTACATACATGTTCATCAGTGAGATTGGTCTGTAATTTTCTTTTTTGTGTGATATCCTTGCCTGGTTTTGGTATCACAGTGATGGTGGCCTCATAGAACAAGTTTGGGAGTGTTCCTCTCTCTGCAATTGCCTGGAAGAGTTTGAGATGGAAAGGTGTTAGCTCTTCTCTAAATGTTTGATAGAATTCGCCTGTGAAGCCATCTGGTCCTGAGCTTTGTTTGTTGGAAGGTTTTTTTTTTTTTTCGGTCTTTGTTCCTACATGCGGGCTTGCTCTAGATGTGGGGGTGACTCTTTGTTGCAGTGCACCGTCTTCTCACTGCGGTGGCTTCTCTTGTTGCGGAGCACAAGCTCTAGGCACCCTGGCTTCAGTAGTTGTGGCACGTGTGCTAAGTAGTAGTGGCTCGCGGGCTCTCGAGTGCAGACTCAGTAGTTGTGGCACACGTGCTTAGTTGCTATGCGGCATGTGAGATCTTCCCGGACCAGGGATCGAACCCATATCCCCTACATTGGCAGGCAGATTCTTAACCACTGCCCCATCAGGGAAGTTCCGGAAGATTTTTAATTACAGTTTCAATTTTGTTACTTGTGATTGGTCTGTTTATATTATTTATTTCTTCCTGGTTCAGTCTTGGAAGGTCATACCTTTCTAAGAATTTGTCCATTTCTTCCAGGTTGTCCATTTTATTGGCATATATTTGCTTGTAGTAGTCTCTTATGATCCTTTGTATTTCTGCAGTGTCAGTTGTGATTTCTCCTTTTCATTTCTAGTTTTATTGATTTGAACCTCTCCCTTTTTTTTCTCAATGAGTCCAGCTAAAGGTTTATCAATTTTGTTATCTTCTCAAAGAAACAGCTTTTAGTTTTATTGATCTGTGCTACTGTTTTCTTCATCTTATTTCATTTATTTCTGCTCTGATTTTTATGATTTCTTTCCTTCTACTAACTTTGGGGTTATTTTGTTGTTCTTCTTCTTCTTTCTCTAGTTGCTTTAGATGTAAGGTTAGATTTTTTTATTTGAGATTTTTCTTGTTTCTTGAGGTATGATTGTATAGCTATAAACTTCCCTCTTAGAACTGATTTTGCTGCATCCCATAGGTTTTAGCGCATCATGCTTTTGTTGTCATTTGTTTCTATGTATTTTTTGATTTCCTATTTGATTTCATCAGTGATCTCTTGGTTATTTAGTAATGTATTGTCTAGCCTCCACGTGTTTGTGTTTTTTATGCTTTTTTTTCCTGTAATTGATTTCTAATCTCATAGCATTGTGGTCGGAAAAGATGCTTGATACAATTTCAATTTTCTTAAATCTACCAAGGCTTGATTTGTGACCCAAGATGTGATCTATCCTGGAGAACCTTCCATGTGCAATTGAGAAGAAAGTGTATTCTGCCAGTTTTGGGTGGAATGTCCTATAAATATCAATTAAGGCTATCTGGTGTATTGTGTCATTTAAAGCTTGTGTTTCCTTATTTATTTTGTCTGGATGATCTGTCCGTTGGTGTAAGTGGGGTGTTAAAGTCCCCCACTATTACTGTATTACTGTCAATTTCCCCTTTTATGGCTGTTAGCATTTGCCTTATGTATTGAGGTGCTCCTATGTTGGGTGCATAAATATTTACAATAGTTATATCTTCCTCTTGGATTGATCCCTTGATCATTATGTAGTGTCCTTCTTTGTCTCTTGTAATAGTCTTTATTTTAAAGTCTATTTTGTCTGATAAGATAATTACTACTCCATCTTTCTTTTGATTTCCATTTGTATGGAATATCTTTTTCCATGCCCTCACTTTCACTCTGCATGTGTCCCTAGATCTGAAGTGGGTCTCTTGTAGACAGTGTACATACAAGTCTTATTTTTGTATCCACTCAGCTAGTCTGTGTCTTTTGGTTGAAGCATTTAATCCATTTACATTTAAGGTAATTATCAATATGTATGTTCCTATTACCATTTTCTTAATTGTTTTGGGTTTGTTTTTGTGGGTCTTTTTCTTCTCTCCTGTTTCCCGCCTAGACAAGTTCCTTTAGCATTTGTTGTAAAGCTGGTTTGGTGGAGCTGAATCCTCTTAGCTTTTGCTTTTCTATAAAGCTTTTGATTTCTCCATCAAATCTGAATGAGATCCTTGCTGGGTAGGGTAATCTTGGTTGTAGGTTTTTCCCTTTCATCACTTTAATTATATCCTGCCACTCCCTTCTGGCCTGCAAAGCAAACATCATTCTAAATGGTGAAAAACTGAAATCATTTCCTCTAAGATCAGGAACAAGACACAGATGTCCACTCTTGCCACTATTGTTCAACATAGTTTTGGAAATCCTAGCCCTGGCAATAAGAGAAGAAAAAGAAATAAAAGGAATACAAATTGGAAAAGAAGAAGTAAAACTGTCACTGTTTGCAGATGACATGATACTATACATAGAGAATCCTAAAGACGCCAACAGAAAACTGCCTGAGCTAATCAATGAATTTGGTAAAGTTGCAGGATACAACATTAATGCACAGAAATGTCTTGCATTCCTATACACTAACAACAAAAGATCCGAAAGAGAAATTAAGGAAACACTGCCATTTACCATTGCAACAAAAAGAATAAAATGCCTAGGAATAAACTTACCTAAGGAGGCAAAAGACCTGCATGCAGAAAACTTTAAGACACTTACGAAAGAAATTAAAAATGATACAAACAGATGGAGAGATATACTACATTCTTGGATTAGAAGAATCAATATTGTGAAAATGACTATACTACCCAAAGCAATTTACAGATTCAATGCAATCCCTATCAAATTACCAATGGCATTTTTCACAGAATTAGAACAAAAATTTTACAATTTTTATGGAAATACAGAAGACCCCAAATGGCCAAAGTAATATTGAGACAGAAAAACGGAGTTGTAGGAATCAGGCTCCCCAACTTCAGACTATACTACAGGGCTACAGTAATCAGAACAGTACAGCACTGGCACAGAAACAAAAATATAGCTCAATGGAACAGGGTAGAAAGCCCAGAGATAAACCCACACACCTATGGTCACCTAATCTATAACAAAGGAGGCAAGAATATACAATGGAGAAAAGACAGCCTCTTCAATAAGTGGTGCTGGGAAGACTGGACAGCTACATATAAAAGAATGAAATTAGAACACTTCTTAACACCATACACAAAAATAAACTCAAAATGGATTAAAGACCTAAAAGTAAGACCGTACACTATAAAACTCTTAGAGGAAAACATAGGCAGAGCACTCTTTGACATAAATCACAGCAAGATCTTTTTTGACCCACCTCCTAGAGAAATGGAAATAAAAACAAAAATAAACAAATAGGACCTAACTAAACTTAAAAGTTTCTGCACAGCAAAGGAAACCATAAACAAGACTAAAAGACAACCCTCAGAATGGGAGAAAATATTTGCAAATGAAGCAACTGACAAAAGATTAATCTCCAAAATATACAAATGGCTCATGCACCTCAATATCAGAAAAACAAACAGCCTAATCGAAAATTGGGTGGAAGACCTAAATAGACATTTTGCCAAAGGAGACATACAGATGGCTAACAAACACATGAAAAGATGCTCAACATCACTAATTATTAGAGAAATGCAAATCAAAATTACAATGAGGTATCACCTCACACTGGTCAGAATAGCCATCATCACAAAATCTACAAGCAATAAATGCTGGAGAGGGTGTGGAGAAAAGGGAACCCTCTTACACTGTTAGTGGAAATGTAAATTGATACAGCCACTATGGAGAACAGTATAGAGGTACCTTTAAGAAACTAAAACAGAATTACTATACCACCTAGCAATCCCACTACTGGGCATATACCCTGAGAAAACCATAATTCAAAAAGACACATACTGGGGACTTCCCTGGTGGTGCAGTGGTTAAGAATCCACCTGCCAATGTAGGGGAAACAGGTTCGAGCCCTGGTCTGGGAAGATCCCACATGCCGCAGAGCAACTAAGCCCATGCACCACAACTACTGAGTCTGCACTCTAGAGCCTGTGAGCCACAACTACTGAGCCCACGTGTCACAACTACTGAAGCCCGCATGCCTTGAGCCCGTGCTCCACAGCAAGAGAAGCCACCGCAATGAGAAGCCTGCACACCGCAACGAAGAGTAGCCCCCACTTGCCGTAACTATAGAAAGCCCGCATGTAGCAACAAAGACCAAACTCAACCAAAAATAAATAAATAAAAGTTTAAAAAAGACACATGTCATTGACATATATACACTACCAAATGTAAAATGGTTAGCTAGTGGGAAGCTGCTGCATAGCACAGAGAGACCGGCTCTATGCTTTGTGACAACCTAGAGGCGTGGGATAGGGAGTGTGGGAGGGAGGCTCAAAAGGGAGGGGATATGGGGATACATGTATACATATAGCTGATTCACTTTGTTGTACATTGAAACTAACACAACATTATAAAGCAATTATACTCCAATAAAGGTGTAAAAAAAAAAAGGGACTAAGAAAAAAAAAAAAAAGACACATGTACCCCAGTGTTCATTGTAGCACTATGTACAATAGCCAGGACATAGAAGCAACCTAAGTGTCCATCAACAGATGAACAGATAAAGAAGATGTGATACATATATACAATGGACTATTACTCAGCCATCGAAAGGAATAAAATTGGGTCATTTGTAGAGATGTAGATGGACCTAGAGTCTGTCATACAGAGTGAAGTCAGAAAGAGAAAAACAAGTATTGTATATTAACGCATATATGTGGAATCTAGAAAAATGGTACAGATGAACCTATTTGCAGGGCAGGAATAGAGACGCAGATGTAGAGAATGGACATGTGGACACGGGGTGAAGGGGAGGGTGGGATGAACTGGGAAATTGGGATTGACATATATACACTACCATGTGTAAAATAGATAGCTAGTGGGAACCTGCTATATAGCACAGGGAGATCAGTTTGATGCTCTGTGATGACCTAGATGGGTGGGATGGGGGTGGGTGGGAGGGAGGTCCAAGAGGGAGGGGATATATGTATACATATAGTTGATTCACTTCATTGTACAGCAGAAACTAACACAACACTGTAAAGCAATTATAGTCCAATTTAAAAAAATGTAATGCATTTACATGTGGTTCCCTTTTAGTTTGGGGTATGTGGGGAGAGGAACAGGTATGTATGCATGTGTGTGTAAGTCTTGGTAGGATTTTATTCTTACTGAATAAAACAAAATACAGAATACAACATCCAGAATACAACATCTATCCCAATCACCATAGCCTAAAGTGATCTTTGTATTTCCCGAACAGTTATACCTTTTAATGGCAGTTAATCATTTACCATTTTATATCAACTACAGATCTTTGTTTTTTGTTTTTGTTTGTTTTTTTGGAGGAACTTGTTCTTTATTTCAAAAAGACATCAATTTTCGATATCAAAACAGTTACACTATTGGCTTTTCTTTCTCCCAATCGTTCCCCAAAGAGACCACACCAAAGGAGAGTACATTTAAAGCCAGTTAAGCTGCCGGATGCATAACTAACTGACCTCAATGAAACCTCACCAAAAAGGGGGGATTGGGTGGGTAAGGAAAGAAACTTCAAAAGATCAGCACACTGCTAGCCCACAGAATGTACAGAGCTCTCACAGCCAGATGGGGTGACCCGTGCACCGCAACCCCAAAGAAGCAAAGTCTCAAAATAATATAAAATTTAAAGACAGTTTTGTGCATAAGCTATTCAAGATTTCTCTAGCACTAACTGATACAAAGCACAATGAGATAGCAGTTTTAGAGACAGCAGCATCAGACCCGGAAAAGGGTGATGAGATGAGTTTCATATGGCCAAATCAGTGGCAAAACATAATTTTCTCCTCTTTCTTTCAAGGAGGCAGAAGAGTAAGTCAGTGGTCACCTCAACATAAGGGGCACATGATCTGCTCTGTGAGTGGTTGGGAATAGGGCAGATATGGGTCAAGAATTTGGTTTTAGACAGAGGTCTCACCATCTTAATTTGTTTGGTCACTTCTGATGAAAAAATAAATAAATAAATTTGTCCAAAGATGCCATAAAGCTGAACACCTGAACAGCCCCCCCCCTTTTTTTTTCCTCTGGCTTACTCCTCCTGGAATCACCTTTCTGGTTTGGCAGGTATTTTTTACAGAGCAATGAGGTTTCCTATAATGGAGTCTTTCTCTGGGCTGTTTGGCTCTCAGTAAGGCAGGCCCATATCTTTTCCCCTCCTCTATAGAGAAAGAAATAGGCATTAAGCTGAAAAGTTACCTTGCAAAAGTGAGAAAGGGATTAGACTGATGCTTCAGAACTATGGAATGATATAGAATGTTTTACAAATGGTTGCTATATCCAGATGTCTTTGAGTTGCTACTGAAATCTAGTGCAGTATTTTAATTTAATTTAATGTGGAATTTTTTCCTATCACGTTGTATGTTCTTTGAAGTTAAGCCGTATAATCTTTAAATTAGTGCCACACTCATAGTATGCATTCAGTACATATATGATGAGTGATTCAATAAAAGTAGAGAACTGGCTTTCAATCATAGTTTTAAAAAAGGTGCCCCTCAAGTATAAAATCTTCCCTTTAAAAAGGTGCATCTCAAGTATAAAATCTTCTCATGCTTTTATTCACTTTCAAATAGCTGTTACATAGCTCCCTGATGAACTGGATGCCTGTAGCACCTGTCTAAGTGCTCACTGATAGCTCTCTGTGTATGTCTGATTTACGCCACTTTCTGAATCACCTGACTTTGCACCACCAGATCACTCAGGGTAATTGCCCCATCAAAAATATAACGCGGTCTCACTGGTTGTGTATAAGAATTTCAGTGTTTCGAATGACATTTAGCAATGTGAGATTGTTTTTTTTTTTTTTTTTTTTTTTTTTTTT